>NW_026046884.1:0-34327 GCF_023864275.1 Schistocerca cancellata
TAGGCGATGCATCGTCGATCTGGCTGCACAGCCCCATACAGGGCGCGCATATTCCAGTATCGCTACGCCTGTTGCGGGGTCGAGGGAACAGGGTACAGGATGTGCATCCTGGCGTGAGCGTTTGTGCCAAGTTCCCCTATGTGACACTTGGATGTCAGGCGTGACACCGAGGTACCTCGCAGAATTTCTCCCCCCTGCAATCGTAGCAGTTGGTATGGTCTTGTTGCCGGCGGCGGCTGTGGAAGTGACGTTAAAGTAAAGTGCGGCGAGGACGACTGCAATTTTGCTTTGGACGTAGGTTTGTGTGGTGGCCCTGAAAAGGGCCGATTGTTGTGAGCCGGGCCGGCAAAGCGCGTTGCGTGCAGGGGAGCACGCAGCGCTGCTGGGCGGCGGGTCCGCGTGCCGATTGCCTGGCCTCTCTGTTTAGGCCTTCTTCTCGGTCTTCTTTGGCAGCAGGACGGCCTGGATGTTGGGCAGGACACCACCCTGTGCGATGGTGACGCCCGACAGGAGCTTGTTGAGCTCCTCGTCGTTGCGGATGGCAAGCTGCAGGTGGCGCGGGATGATGCGCGTCTTCTTGTTGTCGCGGGCCGCGTTTCCGGCCAGCTCGAGCACCTCAGCCGCGAGGTACTCCATGACGGCGGCGAGGTAGACGGGCGCCCCGGCGCCGACGCGCTCGGCGTAGTTTCCCTTGCGCAGGAGGCGGTGGATTCTGCCGACCGGGAACTGGAGCCCGGCCCTGCTGGAGCGGGACTTTGACTTGCCCTTGACTTTGCCTCCCTTTCCGCGTCCGGACATGGCGATGGGCTGTGGTGTGAAAACGAGACGAGACGAAGGACGGTGCGAGCCGCAGCGAGTCGAGCAGCGGAGTGGCGGCGCCGCCAGGGGTGGGGGTCCTTTATGCTCTCGGGTGCGGCGGCCGGTTGCGCTCGCGGCCCATTGGTCGGCGGCCGCAACGGGGCGAGCTGGTAAAGGTGCGGCGGCGGGGCGCGCTGGGTGCCACTGTGTGGGGAGACGCTGACTAGAGCGGAGCGCTTGCTACTGGTGTTGCTGCCGTACGTTCACGTTCTTGTTTGAGATGCCGCCCAAGACTAGCGGGAAGGCCGCCAAGAAGGCTGGCAAGGCTCAGAAGAACATTTCGAAGGGCGACAAGAAGAAGAAGCGCAAGAGGAAGGAGAGCTATGCCATCTACATCTACAAGGTGCTGAAGCAGGTGCACCCTGACACGGGCATCTCGTCGAAGGCGATGAGCATCATGAACAGCTTCGTGAACGACATTTTCGAGCGCATCGCGGCCGAGGCGTCCCGCCTGGCGCACTACAACAAGCGCTCGACCATCACGTCCCGCGAGATCCAGACCGCTGTGCGGCTGTTGCTGCCTGGCGAGCTGGCCAAGCACGCCGTGAGCGAGGGCACGAAGGCGGTGACCAAGTACACGAGCTCCAAGTAAGGAGGTGGCTCTGGAATGGAAGGAGAGAAGGCTCCTCCGTTGCGAGAGCGGCAAAAACGGCCCTTTTCAGGGCCACCAAATGGCCTTTGCGGGAAGGGCGGAATTGTTGTTGTTGTTGTTGTTGTTGTTTTGTGTGTGAGTGGGTGGACGGCGGCAATAGCTACCGCTTTGGTTGCGACGCGACGGGGTGGGGTGGCCGATGCGATGAATTTGATTGATGGGGGCGCGTCGCGTGTTGCGGGGTACGGCCACGGTGTGACGTGGAATGGAGGCACGTGCGCACAACTCGTTGGTGTTACCTGTCTGCGAGGTGGGGGAAGTGCGATCGGTGATGTGTCCTTTGGATGGAGGTGCCGGTTAGTTACGTGACGGATGGAAACGAAACGCGATTGTTGGGAATGTCAGTGTGTAACGACGGCCGTTTTTTCGGGTCGGTTTGCACGCCATACATGGCTAGGGTGAGATGTGTCTGTAAATGCTGCAGCGTGGAGGCGTGTGAGTGACGTTTAAATGAACGCGCATTGAGACACCAATGTGTATTGCATTGTACGGGCGACACGCACGATGATGTACCTTCCCTCCGACTCTGATTTCGATAGTCGTGTCTGACTGACTGTGTCTGCTTGTGCGTACGACGCACGCACACCGACGTCGTCATTGAAGATGCATGCACGCGTGTCCAGTCCAGTGCAGTACAGTACAGTACAGTAAGCGCGACGCTAGAAGACGACGGTCGCTTTGGCGAATGTGCGCACACGTGTTTGTGTGTGTCGGTGATGTGGTCCGATCCGTCGCCTCTGGGAAACTGTCGATCGGCGCGGTACACCGGCATCACGCAACGGTACGTCTTGAACACCCGTCATACCGTCGCGCTGAGAACGGTTACCGAAAGGTGAACCTCTGTGATCGGTCGAATGTCTGGGCAGAACGTGAGGAGAGAATGGTGGAGGAAAGGACAGAGGGGAAAAAAAAAAGTAGAGAGAGAGAGAAAAAAGAAAAAAAAACCAAACAAAACGGAGAAACGCGGTGTAGAGCAACGGAACGTTCCCGTGTCGGAGGTGTATTGTAGCCGCACTGAAATGCGTGTAACGGCGCGGCGGCAAGTGTCTGCCGTGGTGAACGTTACCTTTGACGGCTGAATTGTGTGCGTTGCGTTGCTTTGCTTTGCTTTCCCGGATGTGTATGTAACGTTCGTTGAGATGGTTCTGAGGAAGAATGTACGACAGTGCCCGTGCCGTCTATGTTCGTGTGCAAAGCCATTGTGTGTGTACGGAATGATGTCTGTAGGTGTTAGTGAACATGTTTTACCAGTGGGGGAAATGGATCGTCGATGGTTGCCGTCACGGTCGAGACAACGCACGCACGCACCCTCCCTCCCTCCCTCCCTCCCTCCCTACATGAAGGTGTCGAGAAAGTGTGTTAACTGGGGTTTGTTTGTCTTTCGTTAAAGGGAAGGGACGAGAGAGAGAGAGAGAGAGAGAGAGAGAGAGAGAGAGAGAGAGAGAGAGAGAGAGAGAGAGAGAAGCGAAGTGGGGATAGTGCGTTCATTTTGTGTGTGTGTTGTTTCGAGAATTGCGTCCGGGAATGGCGGTGGGCGTGCCCTGCATGTGGCCCGGAAGGCTGTTCGTTTCGCGGTAGTGTGTGGACAGGGGAGGGGCACGCGTAACGCTGCTGGCATGGCATGGCATGGCATTCGGGAGATGGGAGGGGGCAAACGAAGAAAACAAGAAGCGGGGGCTATAAAGACGGGGAGGGGCGCGGTGTGGGTGGCTTGCGCTGCGCTCGGCTGGCGCGTGCGGCGTTGTTTTTGTGCAAAAGAAGAGAAAACGAATGGGTTGCCGGGAGGGGGCCGTTGTTGTGTTGTGGTGTAGCCGCAGACGCGGCCGTCAGTGAACGTGGTGAGACCGACGGATGCGGGAGGGGCGGGGGCGGTGGTGAGAGCGGGGAAAACACTAGAAGAAGGAGAAAAACGCTGCAACCAACATAAAATGAGGCGTTTGTAACCTGCCAGCAACAAAACAACAACAAAAAAAAGGTCTATCAACATTGAATGTAAATGGAAATGGACCCAAGTGTAACCTCCCCGCACAAATAGTCGTAAGTAAGTGAGTGCGTGAATGATGATAAAAATGTGCCAGAATGTTGTTAACGTCCCTAGAAAATGAACGAACGAAGATTGATGGGAAACGCGCGATAATATGATGAATGGAAATAATGAACCATGAACATCTCAAGAGACATAATTGAAAACCCGATAAACGTTGTAAGGGCAGCGCTGGCTGACCTTCGGCCCTGTATTCTGAAACGTCCCCCTTTGAACAACAATGTATACAAAACTGCGCTTAAAGTGACGCACTATATTTTGAGCGCAACGCAATCTGACTATCAAAGATCCCTGCAAAAGAATGGCCCTGAGTAACATTAAAGTACACCTTTCGGAAATCACTTACCTCACAAAAATCGTCATTACTCGAAGTACGGCAATACAGCGAGCACCACTACTGCCAGCTAAATAAGAGATTCAAACTACGGAGGGCACTAACTACTGATAGGGATAGTTAGCAAAGTAAAGATTTTAATAGAGAACAACAAACAATGTATTTACCCTTAATATCATCACAAGTCATAATATATGTAATTTGAAAAGTCCGCCATATCTCTCCTCACATGCACCAGTGCTGGCGGCTCACCCCTAACTGCGCAACGGTACGCGCTGTTCACATCCAGCTATAGCAGGTTCATATGACAACAATGCAAACTGGCCACTGACTGCACACGGCACAGGCAGTGATTTTCACACAGAGCGCTACGTGGCATTACCAATAAAAAAAAATGTAAACAAACAGCCTACGTACAAATCAGAATAAAAAACAAAAAAAAAAAGAGCAAAAGATCGTTACGTCAATGAAAAAAAAAGGCAAAAGAGGAAACAAACTGCATCTATATGTGCTCTTAACTGTAGATACCTGTACACAGCTTCGTGCAATGAATGCCGGCTCACATTGAATTTTTTGATTGTTGGAGGAAATATTCTTTAAATGGAAATGAATGGTTTTACCTTTAAAAAAAAGTTACTTTGGAAACAAAGTATTATTGGGGCATTTTGTTGTGAAGAAAATAGTTACAATTGACATACATTATTAGATTTGCGCAATGCAGCTTCATTACCTTACCTTTTATAACAATATGCATCGTCCCGAACGGAGACCAGAGTCGCGAGAAGAGCACGCCGCCGCCCGCTCAGTACAATCGTCCACTCGCTAATACTGTCGTCGACTGACTACGACCTCTCCCGACCCGCCACATAGAGATGACAACTGTTCCTGCCGACCCGCTACGTGCCACTAGTGTCGTGTGGCGCAGACTAGCGACGATAAGAAACTCTCTGGTCAGAGATTGTGTGGTGCCTCGCCATCGCTGGTAATGAGTACATAGGTGTTTGAGCGCGCGTACCGGAACACGCAGTGCGGAGCCCAGAGACTGTGTTGTCGAGGCCGTCGACGCAGTGCATGTCGGTCGGTCGAGTGCGTGCGGGAGGGCAGAGAGGCAGCGTCGGCACGGAGATGCACGCACGGGGGCTGCGGCGTGGCGCGTTTGCGGTAGGCGCCTTTGGTGGCAACGGCCGGGACAAGCAGCGGTGTATGGTGTGGTGCGGGCCGGACAGGGGCGGCGGAGGAGGAGGAGGAGGCGGCGGCGCGACGATGGCATTGGGGCGGAAACGGGGACGGCGACGGCGGATGTTGAGAGGCGTCACGCGCGGACCGACACAGACGCACAGATAGATAGATAGGAAGAAGAAGGGGCGGCTGGTGAGTGCAATTTAGGCGGTAGACACAAGAGGTCGGCACGGCATTTGCGTGATGTGGCGTTGTGACGGGGTGTGCTCGCTTGCCTCGTTTTGTTGATGCGCGCAGGAAGATGTGCAGAGCAGCGGCGGGCGGCTCGGTTCGGTTTGGCCCGGCGGGCCGCGCTGTTGTCGCGGACGTGAGCGCCCCCTGGCGGGTGGCCGGAGGCGGCGCGGCGTGTTGGACGTGTGGCTGGCGGCAGTGCACAATTGCGAGTGGCTGGCGGTGTGGCGGTTGGCGCGTCGGGCGGCCGAGAGAGAGGAGAGGTATGTGTTTGCGGGCGCGTTTGCTGCGCGGCGTCGTGCAGGGAGGGCGGGCGCTTGTCGACTGTGTGGCGAATTGGCGGCGTTGTGCTCCGGCCGAAGGCGTCGGGGAAAGGAGAGTTGGTCGTGATGTCATGTCGCGCCGTGTCATGTCTGCGAAACGGCTGCCGAGAGGTGTGGTGGTAGCGAGCCGGTCGGTGTCAGTGCGATGGGAATGTGCGTTTGGCGGTTTCGGTGTGCTTTTTGCGGCGTGAGAGTGGGGCGGGCGGGCAGGCGTGCTGTTGTTGGTTCCTTGTGTCTTGTGTGTAGCTTGATGGCAACGTGGAAGGACGCCTGTTTCCAGCCGTGCGTGTGGTTGTCGACGTTGACTGGTTTGGGGCGTGCCGTTGCACGTGCGTGTTTGGGTCGTTGGTGTGCTTTTGGCTGGCTGGCTGGCTGGCTGGCTGGCTGGCTGGCTGGCTGGCTGGCTGGCTGTGTGTACGGTGGATAGTGCAGTAGTTGTGTCGTTGCCACGGGCGTCGGGTGCGGCTGCGCGTAGTGGCGGAAAGGTGTCGCGTGACTTTGTGAATGGAGTGGGGCGGGGAAAGGAGCAGCGTGCCGCTGCGTCGTGGCCGTTAGCCAGAGGCTGTGCTTTGATAGTTTTGTGGACGGTTCGTGCGAGGCGATTTGTTGCCTGCCCTATGTTTGTTTGTTGTTTTTGGAGACGACGACTGGTTGGTGGCGTGCGCGCGAGCGAAGTGGCGGTGTGCGTTTCCCGTGCCGACTGCCGACTGCCGACTGCCGACTGCCGACTGCCGGCTGGCGACAGGTGCGCCGTCGGTGGGGTGGGTGGCCGGCACAAGTAGAGGCGGCGGCGGCGGCGGCGGCGGCGGCGTCGTTGCGGTGTGTTTGTGTTGTCGGCGACAGCTGTTTGTGCGGTGCGTGTGAATGGTGGTGCAAACGTGTGCTGGCGTTGAGGCTGCGACCGCGGCGTGTTGTTGGTTGATGTTGAACAGCGGCTGTGTGCGGTGGTGGTGTTGCCGCACGTGCATCCGGCCCGGCGCGGAAAGCGCAGTTGCGGCGGCCCTTCGGTGCCAGCCACGTCGCGTGAGCGGCGGGTTGCTCTGGTCGACACGTGGTGCTCTGGTTTGTTGTTTGGTGCCCTTTGGCCGGTGGGTGGTCCGTGTGTCTCGGTATCTGGTCGTGGTCGTGCTGCCCGTTTGTCGGCGTTGTCTGTGGCTTCGCTTTTGTTTTTGTTTTTGCGGCGTGCCGACGACCCGACGCGACCTTTACACCCAAAGTGTGGCGCCCGAAGGTGAACCAACGTAATCCGACCTCGGCGCTTAAGCTCTAAGCCTAAGCTGAGCGAACCGAACCTGTGTAGCGTTGCGTAGCGTGAGGTGAGGTGCGGTGAGGTCAGCCTCAGCGCCAAGTAAGCCAAGCTGTCCGGCCGTGAGGTGGGTGGGTGGGTGGGTGGGTAGGTAGGTGCGGCTGCTGCGGCCACCTGACGCCCGACGTGTGTTTGAATGCTTAACCTAAGTTTGAGGCTTAACCTAACCCAAGTGGCCTTAACCTAACCTAACCTAACCTAACCTAACCTCGGACGCCCGACGTGTGGTTTGAATGCTTAACCTAAGTTTGACGCTTAACCTAACACCGACCCTTAACCTAACCCAAGTGCCCCTAACCTAACCTAACCTAACCTAACCTTAATGTAACGTAACCTAACCTAACCTCTGACGCCTGACGTGTGTTTTGAATGCTTAACCTAACCCAAGTGCCCTTAACCCAACCCACGTCCACCGAACCTAACCGAGACGTGTGAACCTAATGTCTAACTCGTAACGCGTGATGTTGGCTGTCGTGTGTGCTGACGGCAGATTGGGTTGGTCTGTAGTTGCGGATTTCGGTTTGCCTCGGGCGAGGGGTTGGCTCGTAAGCGGCGAGGGGCGCTCCGGCGGAGCATGTTGCTTTGCAGGCGGCGCCCGTTTTTTGCGGCGGGCACAATTGAAATTGTTGGGAAACGAACGAAAGGGCTGTGAATGTTGGCGGGCGAGAGGAGGAGGACGTGGCCCGACGGCTGCGGGCCGATCGGGAAACGGTGGGAGGGCGATGGGGCGGCGGAGGTGCGTTTGCACGGCCGTCATCGCCGCACGCCTCCTCTTGTGTGGCTGTGGCGCCGGCCGCGCTGGCCGGGCTGCCGCGGCGACGGTGTGGGGCCTTTGCCGAAGGTTTGGCCATTGTGGCCGGTCGCCGGCTGGGGCTGTGGGGGCGGCATTTGGGCGTGGGCGGCGATTCTCGGCGGGCCGACCCAGGCTGTAGCGCGCGGTGGCTGCAGTTTGGCCGTGGTTTGCGGCGCTGCCGTGGCGACTGGTTGGCGACTGTGGTGTGGCTGTGTGTAGCCCCATCCTCGGTGGTTTGAAAGGCGCGGGTGGTTGTGGCGCAGGTGTGGGGCTGCTCCGCACAGGCTGTCGGACGTTGGGCGGTAGCAAGCGCTCCATCCGCTTACTTAAGGCTAACTTAAATTAGCTGCTTGGTGCAGAGTTTACCTTGCGGCATTTTCTGCTTCTGCTGAGGTGTCATGTGGGTATGTTGTCATCTTTATTTAATGTGTAACATCAGTGTGTGCGGGACGTCATATTTTCATCAGGTGTTGGGCTTCCTTTGGGCATCAGGGTTTGAAGGGGGATGGCAGTGCTTTTCTGCTTCAAGTCTTCATCTGTCAAGCATGGCCACTGGTCGTCGATAGCGGTCTCTGGGATTAGCAGGAGCTCCCAGTGCTCTGATGAGAGGGTTCGTAGAAACCCTCGTCCGGGTATAGAACCGTCTGGCACTCTTCTTGTGCCTTTCCAGCACGGTGTCCTCGTCGGCTGCCTCGTGGAGGTATTCATGGGGGAACTGCGAGTGCACATGGAAGACCCGCCGCAGGATCTTGTTTTGCAGACTCTGGAGGCGTTGTAGATGTGTCCTCGCTGCGCAGCCCCAGACCTCGCACGCATAATCAAACAGCGGGCGGAGGTAGAGGCGAAAGATGAGAAGGCCATTCGCCGGCGACAGCTCAGAGTGTTCATTGAGGAATGGGTAGAGAGCGCCCATCCGTTGAATAACCTTGAGCCTCACGTCATCAATGTGGGGCTTCCAGGTCAACCTCTTGTCCAGGAGGACCCCCAGGTAGCGGACGGTGTCACTCCACGGAATTTCGACGTCGTAGAGGCGGAGTCGTCGTTCCGGTGCAGTCCTCTTCCTCGTGAAGACAATGGCCTGCGTCTTCGCTGGATTAAATGCAATGCGCCATTTCGCAGCCCAATCTTGCAAGGCGTGGCAAGCTGCTTGAAGGCGAGGGATCAGCACCTCGCGCCACCGACTTCTAGAGAACAACATCGTGTCGTCCGCGTACACAGCTTTTTCGACCCGTGGAGGTGTTGGCAGGTCCGACGTAAACAAGCAGTAGAGGACCGGTCCGAGTACGGAGCCTTGAGGGACGCCAGCTCGGATAGGGCGGGCGTTGGAGAGGCGATCTTCTACTCGTACAGCAAAGGTGCGGTGTTCCAAGTAGGACGCAATCAGACGGACGTAGGCCTTCGGGAAGTGCAGTCGGTGTAGTTTCCATAAGAGTCCCTGGTGCCACACGCTATCGAACGCCTTCTTGACGTCGAAGAGGACTGCCCCACAATAGTCGCGCTGGTTGAACGTCTGGGCGATATATTCAACAGCCCGAAGGATCTGCATCGTGGTGGAGTGGCCACTGCGAAAGCCGAACTGTTCCGGCGGCATGAGTTCCTCAGCATCGATGTGGACTTGTAGCCGGCGAAGCAAGAGCCTCTCGAACAGTTTGCTGAGATGGGGTAGCAAGCTGATCGGCCTATAGCTGGATGGGTGGCGGCGGTCTTTTCCAGGCTTAGGTACTGCCACCACGATGGAATGCTTCCAGGCGCGTGGATAATTCGCAGTTCGCAGAATCCACGGGAGGCGCGGCGCGGCGGCGCGCAGAGTGGCGGCCGCTCTCTCGGCCGTCCGCGCCCGCCCGCGACACTGGCTGGGCCTGTGGCGCGAGGCGGCTATTCCTCTGCTGTGCGCTCCGCTCGCTGCGTGTCTCTTCTCGCTCTCGCTGCTCGCTGTGTTGTGTGTTAACGCGCGTCGTCGAAATGGCAGATCAGGCGGCTACGAACGAGACTGCTGCGGCACCCGCCGCCACCGGCACTACGAAGAAGGCAAAGTCTGCGTCGTCTGCGAAGAAGCCGCGCGCCAAGCCTGCGCACCCGCGCACCTCTGAGATGGTGACGGCCGCCATCAAGAGTCTGAAGGAGCGCGGCGGATCGTCGCTGCAGGCGATCAAGAAGTACATTGCCGCGCACTACAAGCTGGACGCGGAGAAGCTGGCGCCGTTTATCAAGAAGTACCTCAAGTCGGCCGTGGTGGCGGGCGAGCTGGTGCAGACGAAGGGGAAGGGCGCGTCCGGCTCTTTCAAGCTTGCCGGCGCCGGCGGCGGGGCGGCTGAGGGCGGCAAGGCTCGTGCTGGCGGTGCCAAGAAGAAGCGCGCCGCTCCGGCCAGCAAGGAGAAGAAGGGTGCCCGTGCGGCCGGCGCAAAGAAGGCTGGTGGCGTGAAGGCGGCGACTGGTCGGAAGGCGGGCGCCGCCAAGAAGGCGTCTGCGGCGTCGGCCGCTCCCGCCGGTGCGAAGAAGGCGGCTGCTGCCAAGCCGGCCAAGGCCAAGTCGCCGTCGAAGGCGAAGAAGGCCGCCAAGGTTCCGACGAAGAAGCCGAAGGCGCCGCGCCCGAAGAAGGCGACGACGCCGTCTAAGGCGAAGGCGTCGCCCAAGAAGAAGAAGTAGAGGAGAAGAAGAAAGGAATGGGAAAGGAAAGGAAGGGTTGGCGGTTGACTCCGTCGTCCCCACCCCCCGTCCCCGTCGTCTAGTGGCGCGCAAGAGACGCGCGGCCCAAAACGGCCCTTCTCAGGGCCATCAAAGCACGTCGGGAAGGTTTTGATTGTCGTGTTGCGGTGTGGTTGTGCCGTCTGGCGTTTCTGTATGCCCGTGTGTGGATACTGTTTGCGTGCCGTGGTGGTTGGATTGCGGGGGGTCGGTGGCGGGTGCGGGCGGCGGTAGCGGTTGCTTGTCGCCGTTTTTGGTCGCGGCCGGCCGACGGTTGGTTTGTGTCATGTTGTTTGAATACTTTGGTTTGTCTGTCTGTTTGCCTGCCTTCTCCTCGGATGTGTCTTGTCTTGGTTGTGTGTGTGTTCTTGCAACGGGGGCGGGGGACGTTGAGATGTGGAAAGGGTCGGTGGCGTTGGACGAGCCTGCGTGCCTGGCTGGCCGTTGGTGCGGGTTTTTGTTTTGTTTGTTTGTTTGTTTCGAAACGAAGCGGCGGCCGGCCAGCCACCCGTGTGGTTGACGGCGTCGGCCGATGGGTGTTGTGCGCTTTGAGCGCCGCGCCGGGGAGGGATGATGTTGATTGATTGTTGCGCGCGCCAGCAAGCTGGCAGAGGAGAGCGGCTGTGGCGGACGGACGGGAAGTGGAAGCGGTGTTTTGTCTTTGGTTCTCTGGTTGTGGGGCGAGAGGCGACCGACAAAGTTTGCTCGCGACGGAGTGATGTTAGTGGCCCTTAAAAGGGCCGTTTTGTTTGTTTGCGTGCGTGGGCGGTGCCCAGCGGCTGGCGCGGTGTTTAGGCGCGCTCGCCGCGGATGCGGCGCGCGAGCTGGATGTCCTTGGGCATGATGGTGACGCGCTTGGCGTGGATTGCGCACAGGTTGGTGTCTTCGAAGAGGCCGACGAGGTAGGCCTCGCTGGCCTCCTGCAGGGCCATGACCGCGGAGCTCTGGAAGCGCAGGTCGGTCTTGAAGTCCTGGGCGATCTCGCGCACTAGGCGCTGGAATGGCAGCTTGCGGATGAGCAGCTCTGTGCTCTTCTGGTAGCGCCTGATTTCTCGCAGGGCGACGGTGCCCGGCCTGTAGCGGTGGGGCTTCTTGACGCCGCCGGTGGCGGGCGCGCTCTTCCTCGCCGCCTTGGTGGCGAGCTGTTTGCGCGGCGCCTTTCCGCCGGTGGACTTGCGGGCCGTTTGCTTTGTGCGGGCCATAGCGGTAGCGGAGCGGCGTGGAGGCGAGCGAGGTGCTGCGTCGGGTGCTGCCTTGACGACACGGGCGCGCGCCAGCCGCAGTCGCAGTCGCACGTGACGGAGGGTTGAACCCTCTGCCGGGGTCGAAGTTCTAGCGCGTGCTGCGCTTCGCCTTCTTGCATGGTGTGGTGAGGATGAGTGATGACTTGGCAGTGGTGGCTGGTACTTGACAGTTGTGCTGGTTATTTTTTTTTTTTTTTTTTTTTTTTTTTTTTTTTTTTTTTTTTTTTTTTTTTAAGAAAGAGAAAAGGATAGTGAGAGGGATAGTGAGAGAAAAGGAAAACGAACGGCCCAATTGACTGGCCGGAAATTACGAGTAGTGACAGAAGAAAGGACAGAAGGAGGAACAGTGAGAGAGAGTGAAAGCGAACGGCCATTATCCTGGCCTCTTCTGCTTCGTAGCGGCGGCGTGATGGTGGCGGCAGTCAGTCGTGAAATGGCGAAGTGGGGGGGGGGGAAAGAGAAAGAAGTCAGAGGGTGACAGTTGAAGAAGTGGAAAAAGGAAGGGCCGAACATGACGAGCCCAACATTGGGGGTAGTGTGGGGGGGAAGGGGGATCATGTAGGGGGAGCGAAAGACATGGCATGTTGGGGGGAATAATCTATGGCGGGAGGGAGGCAGTCGACATGAGAGGAGGTGCCCGATGCAGGCGAAGTCATGGGGGGCGAAATAAAAGGTCGGGCCAGCGAGTGGTGGCGAGCCGGTGAACACGGGTGCCCAGGGAAAGGATTAAGGGATTAGGAGAGTGACGGGTTTTGTGGTAAAAGGAGTGGGCGGCGGAGAGGATGCGGGTACGAAGGAGTGGCACGTCAGCCAGGAGGTGGAGCTCGTGGGTGGGGAAGTCGAAGGGGAGGCGGAGGGCACGCCGGAGAGCCCGGTTCTGTACGGTTTGGAGACGGCGGAGGTGGGTGGGGGCAGCATTGCCCCACACCACCACCGCGTATTCAAGGATGGGGCGAACAAGGGAGGTGTACAGTCTAACAGCAAGGTGCGTGGGGAGGGAGGAGGTTGGGTTGATGAGAGGGTAGAGCAGGCATAGCCGCCCCATTGCTTTACGACGCACGCGCGCGCCAGCCACCGTGGTGCGCTTATATGCCCTCGGTTGCGCGTGGTGGGGGGAGGGCGGGCCAGAGTCTATATAGGGGGGCTGGCGCGTGCGCTGGGCGCAGACCGTAGCCGACTCGCTAGCGCCGGGTGAGGAGCCAGCCGCTGCAGCAGACGTTTTGCTTGCCTGAGCTTTTTTGAGGATTTAGAAGAGATGACTGGCCGCGGCAAGGGAGGAAAGGGGCTCGGCAAGGGTGGCGCCAAGCGGCACCGCAAGGTGTTGCGCGACAACATCCAGGGCATCACGAAGCCCGCGATCCGCCGCCTGGCTCGCAGGGGCGGCGTGAAGCGCATCTCTGGTCTGATCTACGAGGAGACCCGCGGAGTGCTGAAGGTGTTCCTGGAGAACGTGATCCGCGACGCGGTGACGTACACTGAGCACGCCAAGCGCAAGACTGTGACGGCCATGGACGTGGTGTACGCCCTGAAGAGGCAGGGGCGCACCCTGTACGGTTTCGGCGGTTAGGCGCGTCGCAGCCGGTGTGCTGTGCCGCGTTGGCCTTCCCGCGGCCGTGGGAGAGACGAAAACGGCCCTTTTCAGGGCCACCACACTGTTCGGAAATTGAAAAGTGCGAAAGAGTCTGTGTTGTTGCTGCGTGTGTTGCCTGCCTGCCTGCCTTCTTTCTTTCATTCTTCATTTCGTTTTCGTTTGACTGACGTGACGTGACTGGGAGAAAGGAAAGGAAGCGGGTCTTGCGGCTGTGTGTGCGAGAGAGGGCGTTTTGTGTTTGCTTTGTTTATCGATCGATGGAGATGCCGGGCTGTGTGTTGTTGTTGTTGTTGTTGTGCGAGAGGCGGTGAATATTTGCGCGGTTTGGCTGTGTGTGTTTGCGGCGGCGTTGGAGTTGCCGAGGCAAGGCGTGCCGATAGGCGGCCGGATCAGCTGTTTCGTTTGTTTGGGGCGCGCGGGAGTGGAGGGCGGTGTGTCGACACGCTCCTCTCGCAGTGGTCATTATTGCTGTCGTTGTCTTGTCGTTTGGAAGGCGACTGTGCGTGCGTGGAGGTGCTTGAGGCAAACGAAACAAAACAAGGTGTGTGTGTGTGTGTGTTGGGCCACACGGGCTGTGGACGACAAGATGGCGGCGGCTCTTCTTGTTCTTCTCTCTTTTAGTCCTCTTACCGTTAGAGGGGGAGTTGGTGGAGGTTATTGTCGCCTGTGGACATTTGCTCCTCTTTTCTGTGTGTTGTTCTTATCTTCGGTACTGTGCTTGTTTTCGGACGTTGCTGTTTGTTGAGAGTGATTATGTGTTCTGTCTGTGCTACTGCTGGAGCAGCGACTCTCGGGTCTTGCACATCTGTCCCTGTGGTGTTCATATCGCCCAAGGGTCAAGACGTAACAGTCATTTTCTGACTTCCGCGCGGTGGCGTAGAACGCTTGTGCCAGGGCGCGGAATCGTGTTGTGAGTGGTTCTATGCAGGTCTGCCGCGGGGACGTGTAAGGCCCGTCGTAGAGCGCTCTGCTTTGGACCCTTCTGTAGGCGATGCATCGTCGATCTGGCTGCACAGCCCCATACAGGGCGCGCATATTCCAGTATCGCTACGCCTGTTGCGGGGTCGAGGGAACAGGGTACAGGATGTGCATCCTGGCGTGAGCGTTTGTGCCAAGTTCCCCTATGTGACACTTGGATGTCAGGCGTGACACCGAGGTACCTCGCAGAATTTCTCCCCCCTGCAATCGTAGCAGTTGGTATGGTCTTGTTGCCGGCGGCGGCTGTGGAAGTGACGTTAAAGTAAAGTGCGGCGAGGACGACTGCAATTTTGCTTTGGACGTAGGTTTGTGTGGTGGCCCTGAAAAGGGCCGATTGTTGTGAGCCGGGCCGGCAAAGCGCGTTGCGTGCAGGGGAGCACGCAGCGCTGCTGGGCGGCGGGTCCGCGTGCCGATTGCCTGGCCTCTCTGTTTAGGCCTTCTTCTCGGTCTTCTTTGGCAGCAGGACGGCCTGGATGTTGGGCAGGACACCACCCTGTGCGATGGTGACGCCCGACAGGAGCTTGTTGAGCTCCTCGTCGTTGCGGATGGCAAGCTGCAGGTGGCGCGGGATGATGCGCGTCTTCTTGTTGTCGCGGGCCGCGTTTCCGGCCAGCTCGAGCACCTCAGCCGCGAGGTACTCCATGACGGCGGCGAGGTAGACGGGCGCCCCGGCGCCGACGCGCTCGGCGTAGTTTCCCTTGCGCAGGAGGCGGTGGATTCTGCCGACCGGGAACTGGAGCCCGGCCCTGCTGGAGCGGGACTTTGACTTGCCCTTGACTTTGCCTCCCTTTCCGCGTCCGGACATGGCGATGGGCTGTGGTGTGAAAACGAGACGAGACGAAGGACGGTGCGAGCCGCAGCGAGTCGAGCAGCGGAGTGGCGGCGCCGCACGCACGCACGCACAAAAACTCTGGCTTCCTAAGCCAGGTGTAGGGGCAGTTTAAGCAGCTGGGCTGCTGTTCCTGCGGCGACATCTATTTGTTGCAGTGTGTCCTAAGAGGGTGAGCTGTCCTCACTGGGCGTCGTGTATTGGGACGCCCTTCGTTGCGACAGCAGGCTGCGAGATATTAGTCTCGCAGTATATCTGGCCAACGAGTCGTCGGCCTGTGGTGGACCTGGCGGCCCAGACCACGGATTAGGCGGTTGCCAGAGTGTTCTGCATTCCTGTAGAACACCCTGGCGGTTTGCCGGAAGCGATCCCGCAGGAGGGGGATTCCAGCTTCCTCATGGAGGAGTCTCGCCGGATAGCGAGGCGGCTTGTGGAGCGCCAGTCGCAGCGCCCTATTTTGCACTCGTTGGAGCGTCGCAATGTGCGACGCTGCCGCGTTGCCCCACACCACAGCCGCGTATTCCAGTACCGGCCGGACTAGGGACAGATACATGGTGAGGCCGTGGCGTGGAGGAAGTGGCGATGAAGGGTTGAGCAGTGGGTAGAGCGCACGAAGGCGCCCCACTGCCCGCCCTCTGACGTCTCGGACGTGTGGCAGCCACGTCAGGTGCCTGTCTAACGTCACCCCGAGGTATTTGCCGGTCCGCGACCACGGGATGGGGCCCCCCATGATCGTGACCGGCGGTAGGTCCGGTGGCAGCCTCTTCCTGCTGAAGATTACAGCCTGGCTCTTGGCAGCGTTGAACTTCAAGCGCCATTTCGTGGACCATGAGCCCAGGGCGTCACATCCGAGCTGGAGGCGACGGCGCATCTCGGCCGCGTTCATGCTGCGGGTGAACAACGCCGTGTCGTCGGCGTAAAGTGCCAACTCCACGCGTGCCACCCGCGGAGCGTCGGCGGTGTACAGGGAGTACAACAGGGGGCCGAGGACCGACCCCTGCGGTACTCCCGCTCGAATCGGCCGATCGGTGGAAATGCCTCCATCCGCTCGGACGTGAAAAGTGCGCCCCGAGAGATACGAGCGCAGCAGGACTACGTGCGACGTCGGTACCCCGTGTGCAAAAAGTTTGTACACGAGGCCGTCGTGCCACACGCAGTCGAAGGCCTTGGAGACGTCGAGAAGCACCGCCCCTAGGTACTCCCGCGTCTCCAGCGCTCGCATCGCCTGCTCCACGAGGCGCAACAGCTGCTGCGTGGTAGAGTGGCCGCACCGGAAACCAAACTGCTCCTCGGGTATGAGCTGCTGTTCCGTCACATGGCGTAGCAGTCGCTCCGCGTACAACCTCTCAAACACTTTTGAGAGGGACGGGAGCAGACTGATCGGCCGGTAGTTCGCGGCCTGGCGTGGATCCTTGCCGCTCTTGGGGATGGCAACCACTTCCGCGTGTTTCCACGCGGAAGGGAAGGTCCCAGAGCGGAGGATGCTGTTAAAGATGTCCGCCAGAGATTGGTGCACCTCCGGCGGAAGCATCCTCAACAGGCGGTTAGTGACACCATCCGTGCCGCCCGCCTTCTTCGGGTTGAGTCGACGGAGCTGCAAGTCCACTTCCTCTGCTGTGATTTCCTCGATCGAGTCGTCGTCCTCCCGTGCAGCGAGAAAGACCGGCAGGCGGTCCTCCACCAGGCGGACGTGGTCGGGATCGACCGCGTCTTCAGCAGGCTGAAAGTTTGCCGCGAACGTATCCGCAAGGATGCTGGCTTTCGCATCTGGCTCGCAGACGACGTTCTCACCCGTATCGAGAGGCGGGACCCGCTGGCGACGACGAAGGAAGCGCTTGGCGGTGCTCCAAGCACTACCGTCCGTCGTAGTTAGGGTGGCCACAAGGCCCGCCCAGTCCCTATGGCGATGATCATCGATGGCAGCCCGAATCTCACGCCTCGCCCTGTTGAGGCGGCGCTTCGTCTCGGGCAGCCGCGTAAGCTGCCACTCCCGGAAGAGGCGATTCTTGTTAGTGATCGCCTCGAGGATGTGCGGCGGGAGTTGGCGCGACATCTCACGCGGTCTTCCCGGCCGCCTGGGGGTGGCCGCCTCCGCGGCAGCCAGTGTGTGCCGCGTGAAGAAGGCCAATGCTGCATCAGCCCCTTGCACATCGGGATCGGGCGCGCCCTCAAGGCGGTCAGAGACCTCGACACGAAAGCGTGCCTCGTCTATGCCTCGGAAGTTGTGGCGGTCGGACTGCATGGTTGCACCGATGACGTCCATGTCGAAGACCACCGGGAGGTGATCGGACGACAGGGCGCATCTAACGGTGGCTGGCGGCGCCGCCAGGGGTGGGGGTCCTTTATGCTCTCGGGTGCGGCGGCCGGTTGCGCTCGCGGCCCATTGGTCGGCGGCCGCAACGGGGCGAGCTGGTAAAGGTGCGGCGGCGGGGCGCGCTGGGTGCCACTGTGTGGGGAGACGCTGACTAGAGCGGAGCGCTTGCTACTGGTGTTGCTGCCGTACGTTCACGTTCTTGTTTGAGATGCCGCCCAAGACTAGCGGGAAGGCCGCCAAGAAGGCTGGCAAGGCTCAGAAGAACATTTCGAAGGGCGACAAGAAGAAGAAGCGCAAGAGGAAGGAGAGCTATGCCATCTACATCTACAAGGTGCTGAAGCAGGTGCACCCTGACACGGGCATCTCGTCGAAGGCGATGAGCATCATGAACAGCTTCGTGAACGACATTTTCGAGCGCATCGCGGCCGAGGCGTCCCGCCTGGCGCACTACAACAAGCGCTCGACCATCACGTCCCGCGAGATCCAGACCGCTGTGCGGCTGTTGCTGCCTGGCGAGCTGGCCAAGCACGCCGTGAGCGAGGGCACGAAGGCGGTGACCAAGTACACGAGCTCCAAGTAAGGAGGTGGCTCTGGAATGGAAGGAGAGAAGGCTCCTCCGTTGCGAGAGCGGCAAAAACGGCCCTTTTCAGGGCCACCAAATGGCCTTTGCGGGAAGGGCGGAATTGTTGTTGTTGTTGTTGTTGTTGTTTTGTGTGTGAGTGGGTGGACGGCGGCAATAGCTACCGCTTTGGTTGCGACGCGACGGGGTGGGGTGGCCGATGCGATGAATTTGATTGATGGGGGCGCGTCGCGTGTTGCGGGGTACGGCCACGGTGTGACGTGGAATGGAGGCACGTGCGCACAACTCGTTGGTGTTACCTGTCTGCGAGGTGGGGGAAGTGCGATCGGTGATGTGTCCTTTGGATGGAGGTGCCGGTTAGTTACGTGACGGATGGAAACGAAACGCGATTGTTGGGAATGTCAGTGTGTAACGACGGCCGTTTTTTCGGGTCGGTTTGCACGCCATACATGGCTAGGGTGAGATGTGTCTGTAAATGCTGCAGCGTGGAGGCGTGTGAGTGACGTTTAAATGAACGCGCATTGAGACACCAATGTGTATTGCATTGTACGGGCGACACGCACGATGATGTACCTTCCCTCCGACTCTGATTTCGATAGTCGTGTCTGACTGACTGTGTCTGCTTGTGCGTACGACGCACGCACACCGACGTCGTCATTGAAGATGCATGCACGCGTGTCCAGTCCAGTGCAGTACAGTACAGTACAGTAAGCGCGACGCTAGAAGACGACGGTCGCTTTGGCGAATGTGCGCACACGTGTTTGTGTGTGTCGGTGATGTGGTCCGATCCGTCGCCTCTGGGAAACTGTCGATCGGCGCGGTACACCGGCATCACGCAACGGTACGTCTTGAACACCCGTCATACCGTCGCGCTGAGAACGGTTACCGAAAGGTGAACCTCTGTGATCGGTCGAATGTCTGGGCAGAACGTGAGGAGAGAATGGTGGAGGAAAGGACAGAGGGGAAAAAAAAAAGTAGAGAGAGAGAGAAAAAAGAAAAAAAAACCAAACAAAACGGAGAAACGCGGTGTAGAGCAACGGAACGTTCCCGTGTCGGAGGTGTATTGTAGCCGCACTGAAATGCGTGTAACGGCGCGGCGGCAAGTGTCTGCCGTGGTGAACGTTACCTTTGACGGCTGAATTGTGTGCGTTGCGTTGCTTTGCTTTGCTTTCCCGGATGTGTATGTAACGTTCGTTGAGATGGTTCTGAGGAAGAATGTACGACAGTGCCCGTGCCGTCTATGTTCGTGTGCAAAGCCATTGTGTGTGTACGGAATGATGTCTGTAGGTGTTAGTGAACATGTTTTACCAGTGGGGGAAATGGATCGTCGATGGTTGCCGTCACGGTCGAGACAACGCACGCACGCACCCTCCCTCCCTCCCTCCCTCCCTACATGAAGGTGTCGAGAAAGTGTGTTAACTGGGGTTTGTTTGTCTTTCGTTAAAGGGAAGGGACGAGAGAGAGAGAGAGAGAGAGAGAGAGAGAGAGAGAGAGAGAGAGAGAGAGAGAGAGAAGCGAAGTGGGGATAGTGCGTTCATTTTGTGTGTGTGTTGTTTCGAGAATTGCGTCCGGGAATGGCGGTGGGCGTGCCCTGCATGTGGCCCGGAAGGCTGTTCGTTTCGCGGTAGTGTGTGGACAGGGGAGGGGCACGCGTAACGCTGCTGGCATGGCATGGCATGGCATTCGGGAGATGGGAGGGGGCAAACGAAGAAAACAAGAAGCGGGGGCTATAAAGACGGGGAGGGGCGCGGTGTGGGTGGCTTGCGCTGCGCTCGGCTGGCGCGTGCGGCGTTGTTTTTGTGCAAAAGAAGAGAAAACGAATGGGTTGCCGGGAGGGGGCCGTTGTTGTGTTGTGGTGTAGCCGCAGACGCGGCCGTCAGTGAACGTGGTGAGACCGACGGATGCGGGAGGGGCGGGGGCGGTGGTGAGAGCGGGGAAAACACTAGAAGAAGGAGAAAAACGCTGCAACCAACATAAAATGAGGCGTTTGTAACCTGCCAGCAACAAAACAACAACAAAAAAAAGGTCTATCAACATTGAATGTAAATGGAAATGGACCCAAGTGTAACCTCCCCGCACAAATAGTCGTAAGTAAGTGAGTGCGTGAATGATGATAAAAATGTGCCAGAATGTTGTTAACGTCCCTAGAAAATGAACGAACGAAGATTGATGGGAAACGCGCGATAATATGATGAATGGAAATAATGAACCATGAACATCTCAAGAGACATAATTGAAAACCCGATAAACGTTGTAAGGGCAGCGCTGGCTGACCTTCGGCCCTGTATTCTGAAACGTCCCCCTTTGAACAACAATGTATACAAAACTGCGCTTAAAGTGACGCACTATATTTTGAGCGCAACGCAATCTGACTATCAAAGATCCCTGCAAAAGAATGGCCCTGAGTAACATTAAAGTACACCTTTCGGAAATCACTTACCTCACAAAAATCGTCATTACTCGAAGTACGGCAATACAGCGAGCACCACTACTGCCAGCTAAATAAGAGATTCAAACTACGGAGGGCACTAACTACTGATAGGGATAGTTAGCAAAGTAAAGATTTTAATAGAGAACAACAAACAATGTATTTACCCTTAATATCATCACAAGTCATAATATATGTAATTTGAAAAGTCCGCCATATCTCTCCTCACATGCACCAGTGCTGGCGGCTCACCCCTAACTGCGCAACGGTACGCGCTGTTCACATCCAGCTATAGCAGGTTCATATGACAACAATGCAAACTGGCCACTGACTGCACACGGCACAGGCAGTGATTTTCACACAGAGCGCTACGTGGCATTACCAATAAAAAAAAATGTAAACAAACAGCCTACGTACAAATCAGAATAAAAAACAAAAAAAAAAAGAGCAAAAGATCGTTACGTCAATGAAAAAAAAAGGCAAAAGAGGAAACAAACTGCATCTATATGTGCTCTTAACTGTAGATACCTGTACACAGCTTCGTGCAATGAATGCCGGCTCACATTGAATTTTTTGATTGTTGGAGGAAATATTCTTTAAATGGAAATGAATGGTTTTACCTTTAAAAAAAAGTTACTTTGGAAACAAAGTATTATTGGGGCATTTTGTTGTGAAGAAAATAGTTACAATTGACATACATTATTAGATTTGCGCAATGCAGCTTCATTACCTTACCTTTTATAACAATATGCATCGTCCCGAACGGAGACCAGAGTCGCGAGAAGAGCACGCCGCCGCCCGCTCAGTACAATCGTCCACTCGCTAATACTGTCGTCGACTGACTACGACCTCTCCCGACCCGCCACATAGAGATGACAACTGTTCCTGCCGACCCGCTACGTGCCACTAGTGTCGTGTGGCGCAGACTAGCGACGATAAGAAACTCTCTGGTCAGAGATTGTGTGGTGCCTCGCCATCGCTGGTAATGAGTACATAGGTGTTTGAGCGCGCGTACCGGAACACGCAGTGCGGAGCCCAGAGACTGTGTTGTCGAGGCCGTCGACGCAGTGCATGTCGGTCGGTCGAGTGCGTGCGGGAGGGCAGAGAGGCAGCGTCGGCACGGAGATGCACGCACGGGGGCTGCGGCGTGGCGCGTTTGCGGTAGGCGCCTTTGGTGGCAACGGCCGGGACAAGCAGCGGTGTATGGTGTGGTGCGGGCCGGACAGGGGCGGCGGAGGAGGAGGAGGAGGCGGCGGCGCGACGATGGCATTGGGGCGGAAACGGGGACGGCGACGGCGGATGTTGAGAGGCGTCACGCGCGGACCGACACAGACGCACACATAGATAGATAGGAAGAAGAAGGGGCGGCTGGTGAGTGCAATTTAGGCGGTAGACACAAGAGGTCGGCACGGCATTTGCGTGATGTGGCGTTGTGACGGGGTGTGCTCGCTTGCCTCGTTTTGTTGATGCGCGCAGGAAGATGTGCAGAGCAGCGGCGGGCGGCTCGGTTCGGTTTGGCCCGGCGGGCCGCGCTGTTGTCGCGGACGTGAGCGCCCCCTGGCGGGTGGCCGGAGGCGGCGCGGCGTGTTGGACGTGTGGCTGGCGGCAGTGCACAATTGCGAGTGGCTGGCGGTGTGGCGGTTGGCGCGTCGGGCGGCCGAGAGAGAGGAGAGGTATGTGTTTGCGGGCGCGTTTGCTGCGCGGCGTCGTGCAGGGAGGGCGGGCGCTTGTCGACTGTGTGGCGAATTGGCGGCGTTGTGCTCCGGCCGAAGGCGTCGGGGAAAGGAGAGTTGGTCGTGATGTCATGTCGCGCCGTGTCATGTCTGCGAAACGGCTGCCGAGAGGTGTGGTGGTAGCGAGCCGGTCGGTGTCAGTGCGATGGGAATGTGCGTTTGGCGGTTTCGGTGTGCTTTTTGCGGCGTGAGAGTGGGGCGGGCGGGCAGGCGTGCTGTTGTTGGTTCCTTGTGTCTTGTGTGTAGCTTGATGGCAACGTGGAAGGACGCCTGTTTCCAGCCGTGCGTGTGGTTGTCGACGTTGACTGGTTTGGGGCGTGCCGTTGCACGTGCGTGTTTGGGTCGTTGGTGTGCTTTTGGCTGGCTGGCTGGCTGGCTGGCTGGCTGGCTGGCTGGCTGGCTGGCTGGCTGTGTGTACGGTGGATAGTGCAGTAGTTGTGTCGTTGCCACGGGCGTCGGGTGCGGCTGCGCGTAGTGGCGGAAAGGTGTCGCGTGACTTTGTGAATGGAGTGGGGCGGGGAAAGGAGCAGCGTGCCGCTGCGTCGTGGCCGTTAGCCAGAGGCTGTGCTTTGATAGTTTTGTGGACGGTTCGTGCGAGGCGATTTGTTGCCTGCCCTATGTTTGTTTGTTGTTTTTGGAGACGACGACTGGTTGGTGGCGTGCGCGCGAGCGAAGTGGCGGTGTGCGTTTCCCGTGCCGACTGCCGACTGCCGACTGCCGACTGCCGACTGCCGGCTGGCGACAGGTGCGCCGTCGGTGGGGTGGGTGGCCGGCACAAGTAGAGGCGGCGGCGGCGGCGGCGGCGGCGGCGTCGTTGCGGTGTGTTTGTGTTGTCGGCGACAGCTGTTTGTGCGGTGCGTGTGAATGGTGGTGCAAACGTGTGCTGGCGTTGAGGCTGCGACCGCGGCGTGTTGTTGGTTGATGTTGAACAGCGGCTGTGTGCGGTGGTGGTGTTGCCGCACGTGCATCCGGCCCGGCGCGGAAAGCGCAGTTGCGGCGGCCCTTCGGTGCCAGCCACGTCGCGTGAGCGGCGGGTTGCTCTGGTCGACACGTGGTGCTCTGGTTTGTTGTTTGGTGCCCTTTGGCCGGTGGGTGGTCCGTGTGTCTCGGTATCTGGTCGTGGTCGTGCTGCCCGTTTGTCGGCGTTGTCTGTGGCTTCGCTTTTGTTTTTGTTTTTGCGGCGTGCCGACGACCCGACGCGACCTTTACACCCAAAGTGTGGCGCCCGAAGGTGAACCAACGTAATCCGACCTCGGCGCTTAAGCTCTAAGCCTAAGCTGAGCGAACCGAACCTGTGTAGCGTTGCGTAGCGTGAGGTGAGGTGCGGTGAGGTCAGCCTCAGCGCCAAGTAAGCCAAGCTGTCCGGCCGTGAGGTGGGTGGGTGGGTGGGTGGGTAGGTAGGTGCGGCTGCTGCGGCCACCTGACGCCCGACGTGTGTTTGAATGCTTAACCTAAGTTTGAGGCTTAACCTAACCCAAGTGGCCTTAACCTAACCTAACCTAACCTAACCTAACCTCGGACGCCCGACGTGTGGTTTGAATGCTTAACCTAAGTTTGACGCTTAACCTAACACCGACCCTTAACCTAACCCAAGTGCCCCTAACCTAACCTAACCTAACCTAACCTTAATGTAACGTAACCTAACCTAACCTCTGACGCCTGACGTGTGTTTTGAATGCTTAACCTAACCCAAGTGCCCTTAACCCAACCCACGTCCACCGAACCTAACCGAGACGTGTGAACCTAATGTCTAACTCGTAACGCGTGATGTTGGCTGTCGTGTGTGCTGACGGCAGATTGGGTTGGTCTGTAGTTGCGGATTTCGGTTTGCCTCGGGCGAGGGGTTGGCTCGTAAGCGGCGAGGGGCGCTCCGGCGGAGCATGTTGCTTTGCAGGCGGCGCCCGTTTTTTGCGGCGGGCACAATTGAAATTGTTGGGAAACGAACGAAAGGGCTGTGAATGTTGGCGGGCGAGAGGAGGAGGACGTGGCCCGACGGCTGCGGGCCGATCGGGAAACGGTGGGAGGGCGATGGGGCGGCGGAGGTGCGTTTGCACGGCCGTCATCGCCGCACGCCTCCTCTTGTGTGGCTGTGGCGCCGGCCGCGCTGGCCGGGCTGCCGCGGCGACGGTGTGGGGCCTTTGCCGAAGGTTTGGCCATTGTGGCCGGTCGCCGGCTGGGGCTGTGGGGGCGGCATTTGGGCGTGGGCGGCGATTCTCGGCGGGCCGACCCAGGCTGTAGCGCGCGGTGGCTGCAGTTTGGCCGTGGTTTGCGGCGCTGCCGTGGCGACTGGTTGGCGACTGTGGTGTGGCTGTGTGTAGCCCCATCCTCGGTGGTTTGAAAGGCGCGGGTGGTTGTGGCGCAGGTGTGGGGCTGCTCCGCACAGGCTGTCGGACGTTGGGCGGTAGCAAGCGCTCCATCCGCTTACTTAAGGCTAACTTAAATTAGCTGCTTGGTGCAGAGTTTACCTTGCGGCATTTTCTGCTTCTGCTGAGGTGTCATGTGGGTATGTTGTCATCTTTATTTAATGTGTAACATCAGTGTGTGCGGGACGTCATATTTTCATCAGGTGTTGGGCTTCCTTTGGGCATCAGGGTTTGAAGGGGGATGGCAGTGCTTTTCTGCTTCAAGTCTTCATCTGTCAAGCATGGCCACTGGTCGTCGATAGCGGTCTCTGGGATTAGCAGGAGCTCCCAGTGCTCTGATGAGAGGGTTCGTAGAAACCCTCGTCCGGGTATAGAACCGTCTGGCACTCTTCTTGTGCCTTTCCAGCACGGTGTCCTCGTCGGCTGCCTCGTGGAGGTATTCATGGGGGAACTGCGAGTGCACATGGAAGACCCGCCGCAGGATCTTGTTTTGCAGACTCTGGAGGCGTTGTAGATGTGTCCTCGCTGCGCAGCCCCAGACCTCGCACGCATAATCAAACAGCGGGCGGAGGTAGAGGCGAAAGATGAGAAGGCCATTCGCCGGCGACAGCTCAGAGTGTTCATTGAGGAATGGGTAGAGAGCGCCCATCCGTTGAATAACCTTGAGCCTCACGTCATCAATGTGGGGCTTCCAGGTCAACCTCTTGTCCAGGAGGACCCCCAGGTAGCGGACGGTGTCACTCCACGGAATTTCGACGTCGTAGAGGCGGAGTCGTCGTTCCGGTGCAGTCCTCTTCCTCGTGAAGACAATGGCCTGCGTCTTCGCTGGATTAAATGCAATGCGCCATTTCGCAGCCCAATCTTGCAAGGCGTGGCAAGCTGCTTGAAGGCGAGGGATCAGCACCTCGCGCCACCGACTTCTAGAGAACAACATCGTGTCGTCCGCGTACACAGCTTTTTCGACCCGTGGAGGTGTTGGCAGGTCCGACGTAAACAAGCAGTAGAGGACCGGTCCGAGTACGGAGCCTTGAGGGACGCCAGCTCGGATAGGGCGGGCGTTGGAGAGGCGATCTTCTACTCGTACAGCAAAGGTGCGGTGTTCCAAGTAGGACGCAATCAGACGGACGTAGGCCTTCGGGAAGTGCAGTCGGTGTAGTTTCCATAAGAGTCCCTGGTGCCACACGCTATCGAACGCCTTCTTGACGTCGAAGAGGACTGCCCCACAATAGTCGCGCTGGTTGAACGTCTGGGCGATATATTCAACAGCCCGAAGGATCTGCATCGTGGTGGAGTGGCCACTGCGAAAGCCGAACTGTTCCGGCGGCATGAGTTCCTCAGCATCGATGTGGACTTGTAGCCGGCGAAGCAAGAGCCTCTCGAACAGTTTGCTGAGATGGGGTAGCAAGCTGATCGGCCTATAGCTGGATGGGTGGCGGCGGTCTTTTCCAGGCTTAGGTACTGCCACCACGATGGAATGCTTCCAGGCGCGTGGATAATTCGCAGTTCGCAGAATCCACGGGAGGCGCGGCGCGGCGGCGCGCAGAGTGGCGGCCGCTCTCTCGGCCGTCCGCGCCCGCCCGCGACACTGGCTGGGCCTGTGGCGCGAGGCGGCTATTCCTCTGCTGTGCGCTCCGCTCGCTGCGTGTCTCTTCTCGCTCTCGCTGCTCGCTGTGTTGTGTGTTAACGCGCGTCGTCGAAATGGCAGATCAGGCGGCTACGAACGAGACTGCTGCGGCACCCGCCGCCACCGGCACTACGAAGAAGGCAAAGTCTGCGTCGTCTGCGAAGAAGCCGCGCGCCAAGCCTGCGCACCCGCGCACCTCTGAGATGGTGACGGCCGCCATCAAGAGTCTGAAGGAGCGCGGCGGATCGTCGCTGCAGGCGATCAAGAAGTACATTGCCGCGCACTACAAGCTGGACGCGGAGAAGCTGGCGCCGTTTATCAAGAAGTACCTCAAGTCGGCCGTGGTGGCGGGCGAGCTGGTGCAGACGAAGGGGAAGGGCGCGTCCGGCTCTTTCAAGCTTGCCGGCGCCGGCGGCGGGGCGGCTGAGGGCGGCAAGGCTCGTGCTGGCGGTGCCAAGAAGAAGCGCGCCGCTCCGGCCAGCAAGGAGAAGAAGGGTGCCCGTGCGGCCGGCGCAAAGAAGGCTGGTGGCGTGAAGGCGGCGACTGGTCGGAAGGCGGGCGCCGCCAAGAAGGCGTCTGCGGCGTCGGCCGCTCCCGCCGGTGCGAAGAAGGCGGCTGCTGCCAAGCCGGCCAAGGCCAAGTCGCCGTCGAAGGCGAAGAAGGCCGCCAAGGTTCCGACGAAGAAGCCGAAGGCGCCGCGCCCGAAGAAGGCGACGACGCCGTCTAAGGCGAAGGCGTCGCCCAAGAAGAAGAAGTAGAGGAGAAGAAGAAAGGAATGGGAAAGGAAAGGAAGGGTTGGCGGTTGACTCCGTCGTCCCCACCCCCCGTCCCCGTCGTCTAGTGGCGCGCAAGAGACGCGCGGCCCAAAACGGCCCTTCTCAGGGCCATCAAAGCACGTCGGGAAGGTTTTGATTGTCGTGTTGCGGTGTGGTTGTGCCGTCTGGCGTTTCTGTATGCCCGTGTGTGGATACTGTTTGCGTGCCGTGGTGGTTGGATTGCGGGGGGTCGGTGGCGGGTGCGGGCGGCGGTAGCGGTTGCTTGTCGCCGTTTTTGGTCGCGGCCGGCCGACGGTTGGTTTGTGTCATGTTGTTTGAATACTTTGGTTTGTCTGTCTGTTTGCCTGCCTTCTCCTCGGATGTGTCTTGTCTTGGTTGTGTGTGTGTTCTTGCAACGGGGGCGGGGGACGTTGAGATGTGGAAAGGGTCGGTGGCGTTGGACGAGCCTGCGTGCCTGGCTGGCCGTTGGTGCGGGTTTTTGTTTTGTTTGTTTGTTTGTTTCGAAACGAAGCGGCGGCCGGCCAGCCACCCGTGTGGTTGACGGCGTCGGCCGATGGGTGTTGTGCGCTTTGAGCGCCGCGCCGGGGAGGGATGATGTTGATTGATTGTTGCGCGCGCCAGCAAGCTGGCAGAGGAGAGCGGCTGTGGCGGACGGACGGGAAGTGGAAGCGGTGTTTTGTCTTTGGTTCTCTGGTTGTGGGGCGAGAGGCGACCGACAAAGTTTGCTCGCGACGGAGTGATGTTAGTGGCCCTTAAAAGGGCCGTTTTGTTTGTTTGCGTGCGTGGGCGGTGCCCAGCGGCTGGCGCGGTGTTTAGGCGCGCTCGCCGCGGATGCGGCGCGCGAGCTGGATGTCCTTGGGCATGATGGTGACGCGCTTGGCGTGGATTGCGCACAGGTTGGTGTCTTCGAAGAGGCCGACGAGGTAGGCCTCGCTGGCCTCCTGCAGGGCCATGACCGCGGAGCTCTGGAAGCGCAGGTCGGTCTTGAAGTCCTGGGCGATCTCGCGCACTAGGCGCTGGAATGGCAGCTTGCGGATGAGCAGCTCTGTGCTCTTCTGGTAGCGCCTGATTTCTCGCAGGGCGACGGTGCCCGGCCTGTAGCGGTGGGGCTTCTTGACGCCGCCGGTGGCGGGCGCGCTCTTCCTCGCCGCCTTGGTGGCGAGCTGTTTGCGCGGCGCCTTTCCGCCGGTGGACTTGCGGGCCGTTTGCTTTGTGCGGGCCATAGCGGTAGCGGAGCGGCGTGGAGGCGAGCGAGGTGCTGCGTCGGGTGCTGCCTTGACGACACGGGCGCGCGCCAGTCGCAGTCGCAGTCGCACGTGACTGAGGGTTGAACCCTCTGCCGGGGTCGAAGTTCTAGCGCGTGCTGCGCTTCGCCTTCTTGCATGGTGTGGTGAGGATGAGTGATGACTTGGCAGTGGTGGCTGGTACTTGACAGGTGTGCTGGTTTTTTTTTTTTTTTTTTTTTTTTTAAGAAAGAGAAAAGGATAGTGAGAGGGAGAGTGAGAGAAAAGGAAAACGAACGGCCCAATTGACTGGCCGGAAATTACGAGTAGTGACAGAAGAAAGGACAGAAGAAGGAACAGTGAGAGAGAGTGAAAGCGAACGGCCATGATCCTGGCCTCTTCTGCTTCGTAGCGGCGGCGTGAAGGTGGCGGCAGTCAGTCGTGAAATGGCGAAGTGGGGGGGGGGAAAGAGAAAGAAGTCAGAGGGCGACAGTTGAAGAAGTGGAAAAAGGAAGGGCCGAACATGACGAGCCCAACATTGGGGGTAGTGTGGGGGGGAAGGGGGATCATGTTGGGGGAGCGAAAGACATGGCATGTTGGGGGGAATAATCTATGGCGGGAGGGAGGCAGTCGACATGAGAGGAGGTGCCCGATGCAGGCGAAGTCATGGGGGGCGAAATAAAAGGTCGGGCCAGCGAGTGGTGGCGAGTCGGTGAACACGGGTGCCCAGGGAAAGGATTAAGGGATTAGGAGAGTGACGGGTTTTGTGGTAAAAGGAGTGGGCGGCGGAGAGGATGCGGGTACGAAGGAGTGGCACGTCAGCCAGGAGGTGGAGCTCGTGGGTGGGGAAGTCGAAGGGGAGGCGGAGGGCACGCCGGAGAGCCCGGTTCTGCACGGTTTGGAGACGGCGGAGGTGGGTGGGGGCAGCATTGCCCCACACCACCACCGCGTATTCAAGGATGGGGCGAACAAGGGAGGTGTACAGTCTAACAGCAAGGTGCGTGGGGAGGGAGGAGGTGGGGTTGATGAGAGGGTAGAGCAGGCATAGCCGCCCCATTGCTTTACGACGCACCTCGTCGATGTGGGGGCGCCAGGTGAGGCGTTGGTCCAGGGTAACACCCAAGTACTTGGCAGTACGAGTCCAGGGGACTGGGGTACCAAGGACCGCCACCTGAGGGAGCCGAATGGGAATACGGCGTCGGCAGATGATAAGGGCTTGGGTTTTGGAGGGATTAAATGCCAAACGCCAGGTCCTAGCCCAGTCGGTTAGGGAATCTGTAGCCCCCTGGAGCCGCTGTTGAAGAACTGCCGCACTCCGAGAACGAGAGAAGAGTGCAGTGTCATCCGCGTAGAGAGCTAAATGTACCCTCGGCGCAGAGGGCAGATCAGCTGTGAAGAGGGAGTAGAGTAGCGGCCCAAGTACGCTGCCTTGTGGTACTCCTGCCCTGATGCGTCGTCGCGTGGATTTCCCGTCAGGGATCCTGACATGGAAGGTGCGACCTTCCAGGTACGTGGCTATTAGCCGTACATGGGACACTGGGAAGCCAAGGGAAAATAATTTGTAGAGCAGCCCTTCGTGCCAGACCGAGTCAAACGGGCGCGCGCCAGCCACCGTGGTGCGCTTATATGCCCTCGGTTGCGCGTGGTGGGGGGAGGGCGGGCCAGAGTCTATATAGGGGGGCTGGCGCGTGCGCTGGGCGCAGACCGTAGCCGACTCGCTAGCGCCGGGTGAGGAGCCAGCCGCTGCAGCAGACGTTTTGCTTGCCTGAGCTTTTTTGAGGATTTAGAAGAGATGACTGGCCGCGGCAAGGGAGGAAAGGGGCTCGGCAAGGGTGGCGCCAAGCGGCACCGCAAGGTGTTGCGCGACAACATCCAGGGCATCACGAAGCCCGCGATCCGCCGCCTGGCTCGCAGGGGCGGCGTGAAGCGCATCTCTGGTCTGATCTACGAGGAGACCCGCGGAGTGCTGAAGGTGTTCCTGGAGAACGTGATCCGCGACGCGGTGACGTACACTGAGCACGCCAAGCGCAAGACTGTGACGGCCATGGACGTGGTGTACGCCCTGAAGAGGCAGGGGCGCACCCTGTACGGTTTCGGCGGTTAGGCGCGTCGCAGCCGGTGTGCTGTGCCGCGTTGGCCTTCCCGCGGCCGTGGGAGAGACGAAAACGGCCCTTTTCAGGGCCACCACACTGTTCGGAAATTGAAAAGTGCGAAAGAGTCTGTGTTGTTGCTGCGTGTGTTGCCTGCCTGCCTGCCTTCTTTCTTTCATTCTTCATTTCGTTTTCGTTTGACTGACGTGACGTGACTGGGAGAAAGGAAAGGAAGCGGGTCTTGCGGCTGTGTGTGCGAGAGAGGGCGTTTTGTGTTTGCTTTGTTTATCGATCGATGGAGATGCCGGGCTGTGTGTTGTTGTTGTTGTTGTTGTGCGAGAGGCGGTGAATATTTGCGCGGTTTGGCTGTGTGTGTTTGCGGCGGCGTTGGAGTTGCCGAGGCAAGGCGTGCCGATAGGCGGCCGGATCAGCTGTTTCGTTTGTTTGGGGCGCGCGGGAGTGGAGGGCGGTGTGTCGACACGCTCCTCTCGCAGTGGTCATTATTGCTGTCGTTGTCTTGTCGTTTGGAAGGCGACTGTGCGTGCGTGGAGGTGCTTGAGGCAAACGAAACAAAACAAGGTGTGTGTGTGTGTGTGTTGGGCCACACGGGCTGTGGACGACAAGATGGCGGCGGCTCTTCTTGTTCTTCTCTCTTTTAGTCCTCTTACCGTTAGAGGGGGAGTTGGTGGAGGTTATTGTCGCCTGTGGACATTTGCTCCTCTTTTCTGTGTGTTGTTCTTATCTTCGGTACTGTGCTTGTTTTCGGACGTTGCTGTTTGTTGAGAGTGATTATGTGTTCTGTCTGTGCTACTGCTGGAGCAGCGACTCTCGGGTCTTGCACATCTGTCCCTGTGGTGTTCATATCGCCCAAGGGTCAAGACGTAACAGTCATTTTCTGACTTCCGCGCGGTGGCGTAGAACGCTTGTGCCAGGGCGCGGAATCGTGTTGTGAGTGGTTCTATGCAGGTCTGCCGCGGGGACGTGTAAGGCCCGTCGTAGAGCGCTCTGCTTTGGACCCTTCTGTAGGCGATGCATCGTCGATCTGGCTGCACAGCCCCATACAGGGCGCGCATATTCCAGTATCGCTACGCCTGTTGCGGGGTCGAGGGAACAGGGTACAGGATGTGCATCCTGGCGTGAGCGTTTGTGCCAAGTTCCCCTATGTGACACTTGGATGTCAGGCGTGACACCGAGGTACCTCGCAGAATTTCTCCCCCCTGCAATCGTAGCAGTTGGTATGGTCTTGTTGCCGGCGGCGGCTGTGGAAGTGACGTTAAAGTAAAGTGCGGCGAGGACGACTGCAATTTTGCTTTGGACGTAGGTTTGTGTGGTGGCCCTGAAAAGGGCCGATTGTTGTGAGCCGGGCCGGCAAAGCGCGTTGCGTGCAGGGGAGCACGCAGCGCTGCTGGGCGGCGGGTCCGCGTGCCGATTGCCTGGCCTCTCTGTTTAGGCCTTCTTCTCGGTCTTCTTTGGCAGCAGGACGGCCTGGATGTTGGGCAGGACACCACCCTGTGCGATGGTGACGCCCGACAGGAGCTTGTTGAGCTCCTCGTCGTTGCGGATGGCAAGCTGCAGGTGGCGCGGGATGATGCGCGTCTTCTTGTTGTCGCGGGCCGCGTTTCCGGCCAGCTCGAGCACCTCAGCCGCGAGGTACTCCATGACGGCGGCGAGGTAGACGGGCGCCCCGGCGCCGACGCGCTCGGCGTAGTTTCCCTTGCGCAGGAGGCGGTGGATTCTGCCGACCGGGAACTGGAGCCCGGCCCTGCTGGAGCGGGACTTTGACTTGCCCTTGACTTTGCCTCCCTTTCCGCGTCCGGACATGGCGATGGGCTGTGGTGTGAAAACGAGACGAGACGAAGGACGGTGCGAGCCGCAGCGAGTCGAGCAGCGGAGTGGCGGCGCCGCCAGGGGTGGGGGTCCTTTATGCTCTCGGGTGCGGCGGCCGGTTGCGCTCGCGGCCCATTGGTCGGCGGCCGCAACGGGGCGAGCTGGTAAAGGTGCGGCGGCGGGGCGCGCTGGGTGCCACTGTGTGGGGAGACGCTGACTAGAGCGGAGCGCTTGCTACTGGTGTTGCTGCCGTACGTTCACGTTCTTGTTTGAGATGCCGCCCAAGACTAGCGGGAAGGCCGCCAAGAAGGCTGGCAAGGCTCAGAAGAACATTTCGAAGGGCGACAAGAAGAAGAAGCGCAAGAGGAAGGAGAGCTATGCCATCTACATCTACAAGGTGCTGAAGCAGGTGCACCCTGACACGGGCATCTCGTCGAAGGCGATGAGCATCATGAACAGCTTCGTGAACGACATTTTCGAGCGCATCGCGGCCGAGGCGTCCCGCCTGGCGCACTACAACAAGCGCTCGACCATCACGTCCCGCGAGATCCAGACCGCTGTGCGGCTGTTGCTGCCTGGCGAGCTGGCCAAGCACGCCGTGAGCGAGGGCACGAAGGCGGTGACCAAGTACACGAGCTCCAAGTAAGGAGGTGGCTCTGGAATGGAAGGAGAGAAGGCTCCTCCGTTGCGAGAGCGGCAAAAACGGCCCTTTTCAGGGCCACCAAATGGCCTTTGCGGGAAGGGCGGAATTGTTGTTGTTGTTGTTGTTGTTGTTTTGTGTGTGAGTGGGTGGACGGCGGCAATAGCTACCGCTTTGGTTGCGACGCGACGGGGTGGGGTGGCCGATGCGATGAATTTGATTGATGGGGGCGCGTCGCGTGTTGCGGGGTACGGCCACGGTGTGACGTGGAATGGAGGCACGTGCGCACAACTCGTTGGTGTTACCTGTCTGCGAGGTGGGGGAAGTGCGATCGGTGATGTGTCCTTTGGATGGAGGTGCCGGTTAGTTACGTGACGGATGGAAACGAAACGCGATTGTTGGGAATGTCAGTGTGTAACGACGGCCGTTTTTTCGGGTCGGTTTGCACGCCATACATGGCTAGGGTGAGATGTGTCTGTAAATGCTGCAGCGTGGAGGCGTGTGAGTGACGTTTAAATGAACGCGCATTGAGACACCAATGTGTATTGCATTGTACGGGCGACACGCACGATGATGTACCTTCCCTCCGACTCTGATTTCGATAGTCGTGTCTGACTGACTGTGTCTGCTTGTGCGTACGACGCACGCACACCGACGTCGTCATTGAAGATGCATGCACGCGTGTCCAGTCCAGTGCAGTACAGTACAGTACAGTAAGCGCGACGCTAGAAGACGACGGTCGCTTTGGCGAATGTGCGCACACGTGTTTGTGTGTGTCGGTGATGTGGTCCGATCCGTCGCCTCTGGGAAACTGTCGATCGGCGCGGTACACCGGCATCACGCAACGGTACGTCTTGAACACCCGTCATACCGTCGCGCTGAGAACGGTTACCGAAAGGTGAACCTCTGTGATCGGTCGAATGTCTGGGCAGAACGTGAGGAGAGAATGGTGGAGGAAAGGACAGAGGGGAAAAAAAAAGTAGAGAGAGAGAGAAAAAAGAAAAAAAAAACCAAACAAAACGGAGAAACGCGGTGTAGAGCAACGGAACGTTCCCGTGTCGGAGGTGTATTGTAGCCGCACTGAAATGCGTGTAACGGCGCGGCGGCAAGTGTCTGCCGTGGTGAACGTTACCTTTGACGGCTGAATTGTGTGCGTTGCGTTGCTTTGCTTTGCTTTCCCGGATGTGTATGTAACGTTCGTTGAGATGGTTCTGAGGAAGAATGTACGACAGTGCCCGTGCCGTCTATGTTCGTGTGCAAAGCCATTGTGTGTGTACGGAATGATGTCTGTAGGTGTTAGTGAACATGTTTTACCAGTGGGGGAAATGGATCGTCGATGGTTGCCGTCACGGTCGAGACAACGCACGCACGCACCCTCCCTCCCTCCCTCCCTCCCTACATGAAGGTGTCGAGAAAGTGTGTTAACTGGGGTTTGTTTGTCTTTCGTTAAAGGGAAGGGACGAGAGAGAGAGAGAGAGAGAGAGAGAGAGAGAGAGAAGCGAAGTGGGGATAGTGCGTTCATTTTGTGTGTGTGTTGTTTCGAGAATTGCGTCCGGGAATGGCGGTGGGCGTGCCCTGCATGTGGCCCGGAAGGCTGTTCGTTTCGCGGTAGTGTGTGGACAGGGGAGGGGCACGCGTAACGCTGCTGGCATGGCATGGCATGGCATTCGGGAGATGGGAGG
>NW_026046885.1:0-92249 GCF_023864275.1 Schistocerca cancellata
ATCTCAAACAAGAACGTGAACGTACGGCAGCAACACCAGTAGCAAGCGCTCCGCTCTAGTCAGCGTCTCCCCACACAGTGGCACCCAGCGACTGACTGACTGACTGGAGTGTCTGATGGGTCGTAGACCCCTGATGTTTCGAGGCCCGGGACTTGGTGTCTCTTCCCTCGTGTCTGATGTTTGGGGTTATGGATGGGGGTATTTAACTCGTTTGAGGAATTTGGGATGTTGGTTGATTAGGGAATAGGATGATGGAATTCGGCATCGTCTTGACTTCCTGTGCCCCAACGCGCCGATGACGTTAAGGCTCGGAGAACGCACTTGACCCTTGGCCCATGATAAGGTCATGAAGTGCGCTCCCGGCGACTTGCGGTGTGCTCTGGAAGGTTGTTGGCTGCCGTGGAGCAGCCTTCGTCTGAACGTTCTTCGTTTGAGGTTCTTCGGAGACCTGAGCTGCCTTTCTCTTGGTGGCTGCCTCAACCTTGTGGGAGGCGGCCAGGGCGAGCAGCTCGTCTAAGTCTTTGGAGACCCGCACCGCCGGTTTCTTCTTGGGTGGCGGTTGAGCGTGATCTGCCTCCGAATCAGTTGAGTTCGTTGCTTCTGTGGGCTCCCGCCCCGAAAGGGGGGGAGCAGGTGCGGGGGGCCGCAAGGCTTTGGTGGCAGAAGCCACTTCAGCCCGCAGCCGCTGGATCTCTCGATGAGCCGCGGCCAGCTCATCACGTAGGGCGGTCCTCTCTGCCACGAATGCGGCTTTGAGGTCCGCTATGGCGTCTTCTGTGGCCGCACGAAGCTTGTTGTGCGGCACAGCGTCATCGTGGCGGCGTCTTTCGGGGGGCGGAGGGGCCCCCTGGTGCTGCTGCTCCGTTCCTGCCACGGGCGGTGGCCCGCGGTCGGAACGTTTTCTTCGTCTCTTCCTCTTCTTCTTGCCTCCGCGACCCCAGCTAGCAATGTAACTGCAGCCACGGAAGCTCGCGACGTGTTTTCCTCCGCAGTTGGCGCATTTCGGCGCCACGTCGCGCGGCTTGGTGCAGTCACGGGTGTCGTGCTGCTCTGCGCACTTCATACACACGGCTTGGTCGCGCCGGCAGTACTTGGCCACGTGGCCAATCTGCTGGCAGCGGAAGCACTGCACATCTCGACGTGGTTTGCCGCCACCGAAACCGAACGCATCACTAAGGACACGCTCCATTACGGCGGCAACAAGGCGGCGGCTCGACCTCCCATCTCTTCTGGGCGGCATCTGAGCCACAGCGACGGCAGCAACACCAGCAGCAAGCGCTCCGCTCTAGTCAGCGTCTCCCCACACAGTGGGCACCGGAGCCTGGCGGGCGCACCCAGCGCGCCCCGCCGCCGCACCTTTACCAGCTCGCCCCGTTGCGGCCGCCGACCAATGGGCCGCGAGCGCAACCGGCCGCCGCACCCGAGAGCATAAAGGACCCCCACCCCTGGCGGCGCCGCCACTCCGCTGCTCGACTCGCTGCGGCTCGCACCGTCCTTCGTCTCGTCTCGTTTTCACACCACAGCCCATCGCCATGTCCGGACGCGGAAAGGGAGGCAAAGTCAAGGGCAAGTCAAAGTCCCGCTCCAGCAGGGCCGGGCTCCAGTTCCCGGTCGGCAGAATCCACCGCCTCCTGCGCAAGGGAAACTACGCCGAGCGCGTCGGCGCCGGGGCGCCCGTCTACCTCGCCGCCGTCATGGAGTACCTCGCGGCTGAGGTGCTCGAGCTGGCCGGAAACGCGGCCCGCGACAACAAGAAGACGCGCATCATCCCGCGCCACCTGCAGCTTGCCATCCGCAACGACGAGGAGCTCAACAAGCTCCTGTCGGGCGTCACCATCGCACAGGGTGGTGTCCTGCCCAACATCCAGGCCGTCCTGCTGCCAAAGAAGACCGAGAAGAAGGCCTAAACAGAGAGGCCAGGCAATCGGCACGCGGACCCGCCGCCCAGCAGCGCTGCGTGCTCCCCTGCACGCAACGCGCTTTGCCGGCCCGGCTCACAACAATCGGCCCTTTTCAGGGCCACCACACAAACCTACGTCCAAAGCAAAATTGCAGTCGTCCTCGCCGCACTTTACTTTAACTTCACTTCCACAGCCGCCGCCGGCAACAAGACCATACCAACTGCTACGATTGCAGGGGGGAGAAATTCTGCGAGGTACCTCGGTGTCACGCCTGACATCCAAGTGTCACATAGGGGAACTTGGCACAAACGCTCACGCCAGGATGCAGATCCTGTACCCTGTTCCCTCGACCCCGCAACAGGCGTAGCGATACTGGAATATGCGCGCCCTGTATGGGGCTGTGCAGCCAGATCGACGATGCATCGCCTACAGAAGGGTCCAAAGCAGAGCGCTCTACGACGGGCCTTACACGTCCCCGCGGCAGACCTGCATAGAACCACTCACAACACGATTCCGCGCCCTGGCACAAGCGTTCTACGCCACCGCGCGGAAGTCAGAAAATGACTGTTACGTCTTGACCCTTGGGCGATATGAACACCACAGGGACAGATGTGCAAGACCCGAGAGTCGCTGCTCCAGCAGTAGCACAGACAGAACACATAATCACTCTCAACAAACAGCAACGTCCGAAAACAAGCACAGTACCGAAGATAAGAACAACACACAGAAAAGAGGAGCAAATGTCCACAGGCGACAATAACCTCCACCAACTCCCCCTCTAACGGTAAGAGGACTAAAAGAGAGAAGAACAAGAAGAGCCGCCGCCATCTTGTCGTCCACAGCCCGTGTGGCCCAACACACACACACACACACACACACACACACCTTGTTTTGTTTCGTTTGCCTCAAGCACCTCCACGCACGCACAGTCGCCTTCCAAACGACAAGACAACGACAGCAATAATGACCACTGCGAGAGGAGCGTGTCGACACACCGCCCTCCACTCCCGCGCGCCCCAAACAAACGAAACAGCTGATCCGGCCGCCTATCGGCACGCCTTGCCTCGGCAACTCCAACGCCGCCGCAAACACACACAGCCAAACCGCGCAAATATTCACCGCCTCTCGCACAACAACAACAACAACAACAACAACACACAGCCCGGCATCTCCATCGATCGATAAACAAAGCAAACACAAAACGCCCTCTCTCGCACACACAGCCACAAGACCCGCTTCCTTTCCTTTCTCCCAGTCACGTCACGTCAGTCAAACGAAAACGAAATGAAGAATGAAAGAAAGAAGGCAGGCAGGCAGGCAGGCAGGCAACACACGCAGCAACAACACAGACTCTTTCGCACTTTTCAATTTCCGAACAGTGTGGTGGCCCTGAAAAGGGCCGTTTTCGTCTCTCCCACGGCCGCGGGAAGGCCAACGCGGCACAGCACACCGGCTGCGACGCGCCTAACCGCCGAAACCGTACAGGGTGCGCCCCTGCCTCTTCAGGGCGTACACCACGTCCATGGCCGTCACAGTCTTGCGCTTGGCGTGCTCAGTGTACGTCACCGCGTCGCGGATCACGTTCTCCAGGAACACCTTCAGCACTCCGCGGGTCTCCTCGTAGATCAGACCAGAGATGCGCTTCACGCCGCCCCTGCGAGCCAGGCGGCGGATCGCGGGCTTCGTGATGCCCTGGATGTTGTCGCGCAACACCTTGCGGTGCCGCTTGGCGCCACCCTTGCCGAGCCCCTTTCCTCCCTTGCCGCGGCCAGTCATCTCTTCTAAATCCTCAAAAAAGCTCAGGCAAGCAAAACGTCTGCTGCAGCGGCTGGCTCCTCACCCGGCGCTAGCGAGTCGGCTACGGTCTGCGCCCAGCGCACGCGCCAGCCCCCCTATATAGACTCTGGCCCGCCCTCCCCCCACCACGCGCAACCGAGGGCATATAAGCGCACCACGGTGGCTGGCGCGCGCCCGTGTCGTCAAGGCAGCACCCGACGCAGCACCTCGCTCGCCTCCACGCCGCTCCGCTACCGCTATGGCCCGCACAAAGCAAACGGCCCGCAAGTCCACCGGCGGAAAGGCGCCGCGCAAACAGCTCGCCACCAAGGCGGCGAGGAAGAGCGCGCCCGCCACCGGCGGCGTCAAGAAGCCCCACCGCTACAGGCCGGGCACCGTCGCCCTGCGAGAAATCAGGCGCTACCAGAAGAGCACAGAGCTGCTCATCCGCAAGCTGCCATTCCAGCGCCTAGTGCGCGAGATCGCCCAGGACTTCAAGACCGACCTGCGCTTCCAGAGCTCCGCGGTCATGGCCCTGCAGGAGGCCAGCGAGGCCTACCTCGTCGGCCTCTTCGAAGACACCAACCTGTGCGCAATCCACGCCAAGCGCGTCACCATCATGCCCAAGGACATCCAGCTCGCGCGCCGCATCCGCGGCGAGCGCGCCTAAACACCGCGCCAGCCGCTGGGCACCGCCCACGCACGCAAACAAACAAAACGGCCCTTTTAAGGGCCACTAACATCACTCCGTCGCGAGCAAACTTTGTCGGTCGCCTCTCGCCCCACAACCAGAGAACCAAAGACAAAACACCGCTTCCACTTCCCGTCCGTCCGCCACAGCCGCTCTCCTCTGCCAGCTTGCTGGCGCGCGCAACAATCAATCAACATCATCCCTCCCCGGCGCGGCGCTCAAAGCGCACAACACCCATCGGCCGACGCCGTCAACCACACGGGTGGCTGGCCGGCCGCCGCTTCGTTTCGAAACAAACAAACAAAACAAAAAACCCGCACCAACGGCCAGCCAGGCACGCAGGCTCGTCCAACGCCACCGACCCTTTCCACATCTCAACGTCCCCCGCCCCCGTTGCAAGAACACACACACAACCAAGACAAGACACATCCGAGGAGAAGGCAGGCAAACAGACAGACAAACCAAAGTATTCAAACAACATGACACAAACCAACCGTCGGCCGGCCGCGACCAAAAACGGCGACAAGCAACCGCTACCGCCGCCCGCACCCGCCACCGACCCCCCGCAATCCAACCACCACGGCACGCAAACAGTATCCACACACGGGCATACAGAAACGCCAGACGGCACAACCACACCGCAACACGACAATCAAAACCTTCCCGACGTGCTTTGATGGCCCTGAGAAGGGCCGTTTTGGGCCGCGCGTCTCTTGCGCGCCACTAGACGACGGGGACGGGGGGGGGGTGGGGACGACGGAGTCAACCGCCAACCCTTCCTTTCCTTTCCCATTCCTTTCTTCTTCTCCTCTACTTCTTCTTCTTGGGCGACGCCTTCGCCTTAGACGGCGTCGTCGCCTTCTTCGGGCGCGGCGCCTTCGGCTTCTTCGTCGGAACCTTGGCGGCCTTCTTCGCCTTCGACGGCGACTTGGCCTTGGCCGGCTTGGCAGCAGCCGCCTTCTTCGCACCGGCGGGAGCGGCCGACGCCGCAGACGCCTTCTTGGCGGCGCCCGCCTTCCGACCAGTCGCCGCCTTCACGCCACCAGCCTTCTTTGCGCCGGCCGCACGGGCACCCTTCTTCTCCTTGCTGGCCGGAGCGGCGCGCTTCTTCTTGGCACCGCCAGCACGAGCCTTGCCGCCCTCAGCCGCCCCGCCGCCGGCGCCGGCAAGCTTGAAAGAGCCGGACGCGCCCTTCCCCTTCGTCTGCACCAGCTCGCCCGCCACCACGGCCGACTTGAGGTACTTCTTGATAAACGGCGCCAGCTTCTCCGCGTCCAGCTTGTAGTGCGCGGCAATGTACTTCTTGATCGCCTGCAGCGACGATCCGCCGCGCTCCTTCAGACTCTTGATGGCGGCCGTCACCATCTCAGAGGTGCGCGGGTGCGCAGGCTTGGCGCGCGGCTTCTTCGCAGACGACGCAGACTTTGCCTTCTTCGTAGTGCCGGTGGCGGCGGGTGCCGCAGCAGTCTCGTTCGTAGCCGCCTGATCTGCCATTTCGACGACGCGCGTTAACACACAACACAGCGAGCAGCGAGAGCGAGAAGAGACACGCAGCGAGCGGAGCGCACAGCAGAGGAATAGCCGCCTCGCGCCACAGGCCCAGCCAGTGTCGCGGGCGGGCGCGGACGGCCGAGAGAGCGGCCGCCACTCTGCGCGCCGCCGCGCCGCGCCTCCCGCGCTTGCTACCGCCCAACGTCCGACAGCCTGTGCGGAGCAGCCCCACACCTGCGCCACAACCACCCGCGCCTTTCAAACCACCGAGGATGGGGCTACACACAGCCACACCACAGTCGCCAACCAGTCGCCACGGCAGCGCCGCAAACCACGGCCAAACTGCAGCCACCGCGCGCTACAGCCTGGGTCGGCCCGCCGAGAATCGCCGCCCACGCCCAAATGCCGCCCCCACAGCCCCAGCCGGCGACCGGCCACAATGGCCAAACCTTCGGCAAAGGCCCCACACCGTCGCCGCGGCAGCCCGGCCAGCGCGGCCGGCGCCACAGCCACACAAGAGGAGGCGTGCGGCGATGACGGCCGTGCAAACGCACCTCCGCCGCCCCATCGCCCTCCCACCGTTTCCCGATCGGCCCGCAGCCGTCGGGCCACGTCCTCCTCCTCTCGCCCGCCAACATTCACAGCCCTTTCGTTCGTTTCCCAACAATTTCAATTGTGCCCGCCGCAAAAAACGGGCGCCGCCTGCAAAGCAACATGCTCCGCCGGAGCGCCCCTCGCCGCTTACGAGCCAACCCCTCGCCCGAGGCAAACCGAAATCCGCAACTACAGACCAACCCAATCTGCCGTCAGCACACACGACAGCCAACATCACGCGTTACGAGTTAGACATTAGGTTCACACGTCTCGGTTAGGTTCGGTGGACGTGGGTTAGGTTAAGGGCACTTGGGTTAGGTTAAGCATTCAAAACACACGTCAGGCGTCAGAGGTTAGGTTACGTTACGTTACATTAAGGTTAGGTTAGGTTAGGTTAGGGGCACTTGGGTTAGGTTAAGGGTCGGTGTTAGGTTAAGCGTCAAACTTAGGTTAAGCATTCAAACCACACGTCGGGCGTCCGAGGTTAGGTTAGGTTAGGTTAAGGCCACTTGGGTTAGGTTAAGCCTCAAACTTAGGTTAAGCATTCAAACACACGTCGGGCGTCAGGTGGCCGCAGCAGCCGCACCTACCTACCCACCCACCTCACGGCCGGACAGCTTGGCTTACTTGGCGCTGAGGCTGACCTCACCGCACCTCACCTCACGCTACGCAACGCTACACAGGTTCGGTTCGCTCAGCTTAGGCTTAGAGCTTAAGCGCCGAGGTCGGATTACGTTGGTTCACCTTCGGGCGCCACACTTTGGGTGTAAAGGTCGCGTCGGGTCGTCGGCACGCCGCAAAAACAAAAACAAAAGCGAAGCCACAGACAACGCCGACAAACGGGCAGCACGACCACGACCAGATACCGAGACACACGGACCACCCACCGGCCAAAGGGCACCAAACAACAAACCAGAGCACCACGTGTCGACCAGAGCAACCCGCCGCTCACGCGACGTGGCTGGCACCGAAGGGCCGCCGCAACTGCGCTTTCCGCGCCGGGCCGGATGCACGTGCGGCAACACCACCACCGCACACAGCCGCTGTTCAACATCAACCAACAACACGCCGCGGTCGCAGCCTCAACGCCAGCACACGTTTGCACCACCATTCACACGCACCGCACAAACAGCTGTCGCCGACAACACAAACACACCGCAACGACGCCGCCGCCTCTACTTGTGCCGGCCACCCACCCCACCGACGGCGCACCTGTCGCCAGCCGGCAGTCGGCAGTCGGCACGGGAAACGCACACCGCCACTTCGCTCGCGCGCACGCCACCAACCAGTCGTCGTCTCCAAAAACAACAAACAAACATAGGGCAGGCAACAAATCGCCTCGCACGAACCGTCCACAAAACTATCAAAGCACAGCCTCTGGCTAACGGCCACGACGCAGCGGCACGCTGCTCCTTTCCCCGCCCCACTCCATTCACAAAGTCACGCGACACCTTTCCGCCACTACGCGCAGCCGCACCCGACGCCCGTGGCAACGACACAACTACTGCACTATCCACCGTACACACAGCCAGCCAGCCAGCCAGCCAGCCAAAACCACACCAACGACCCAAACACGCACGTGCAACGGCACGCCCCAAACCAGTCAACGTCGACAACCACACGCACGGCTGGAAACAGGCGTCCTTCCACGTTGCCATCAAGCTACACACAAGACACAAGGAACCAACAACAGCACGCCTGCCCGCCCGCCCCACTCTCACGCCGCAAAAAGCACACCGAAACCGCCAAACGCACATTCCCATCGCACTGACACCGACCGGCTCGCTACCACCACACCTCTCGGCAGCCGTTTCGCAGACATGACACGGCGCGACATGACATCACGACCAACTCTCCTTTCCCCGACGCCTTCGGCCGGAGCACAACGCCGCCAATTCGCCACACAGTCACACACACTCACAGTCGACAAGCGCCCGCCCTCCCTGCACGACGCCGCGCAGCAAACGCGCCCGCAAACACATACCCTCTCCTCTCTCTCGGCCGCCCGACGCGCCAACCGCCACACCGCCAGCCACTCGCAATTGTGCACTGCCGCCAGCCACACGTCCAACACGCCGCGCCGCCTCCGGCCACCCGCCAGGGGGCGCTCACGTCCGCGACAACAGCGCGGCCCGCCGGGCCAAACCGAACCGAGCCGCCCGCCGCTGCTCTGCACATCTTCCTGCGCGCATCAACAAAACGAGGCAAGCGAGCACACCCCGTCACAACGCCACATCACGCAAATGCCGTGCCGACCTCTTGTGTCTACCGCCTAAATTGCACTCACCAGCCGCCCCTTCTTCTTCCTATCTATCTATCTGTGCGTCTGTGTCGGTCCGCGCGTGACGCCTCTCAACATCCGCCGTCGCCGTCCCCGTTTCCGCCCCAATGCCATCGTCGCGCCGCCGCCTCCTCCTCCTCCGCCGCCCCTGTCCGGCCCGCACCACACCATACACCGCTGCTTGTCCCGGCCGTTGCCACCAAAGGCGCCTACCGCAAACGCGCCACGCCGCAGCCCCCGTGCGTGCATCTCCGTGCCGACGCTGCCTCTCTGCCCTCCCGCACGCACTCGACCGACCGACATGCACTGCGTCGACGGCCTCGACAACACAGTCTCTGGGCTCCGCACTGCGTGTTCCGGTACGCGCGCTCAAACACCTATGTACTCATTACCAGCGATGGCGAGGCACCACACAATCTCTGACCAGAGAGTTTCTTATCGTCGCTAGTCTGCGCCACACGACACTAGTGGCACGTAGCGGGTCGGCAGGAACAGTTGTCATCTCTATGTGGCGGGTCGGGAGAGGTCGTAGTCAGTCGACGACAGTATTAGCGAGTGGACGATTGTACTGAGCGGGCGGCGGCGTGCTCTTCTCGCGACTCTGGTCTCCGTTCGGGACGATGCATATTGTTATAAAAGGTAAGGTAATGAAGCTGCATTGCGCAAATCTAATAATGTATGTCAATTGTAACTATTTTCTTCACAACAAAATGCCCCAATAATACTTTGTTTCCAAAGTAACTTTTTTTTAAAGGTAAAACCATTCATTTCCATTTAAAGAATATTTCCTCCAACAATCAAAAAATTAAATGTGAGCCGGCATTCATTGCACGAAGCTGTGTACAGGTATCTACAGTTAAGAGCACATATAGATGCAGTTTGTTTCCTCTTTTGCCTTTTTTTTTCATTGACGTAACGATCTTTTGCTCTTTTTTTTTGTTTTTTATTCTGATTTGTACGTAGGCTGTTTGTTTACATTTTTTTTTATTGGTAATGCCACGTAGCGCTCTGTGTGAAAATCACTGCCTGTGCCGTGTGCAGTCAGTGGCCAGTTTGCATTGTTGTCATATGAACCTGCTATAGCTGGATGTGAACAGCGCGTACCGTTGCGCAGTTAGGGGTGAGCCGCCAGCACTGGTGCATGTGAGGAGAGATATGGCGGACTTTTCAAATTACATATATTATGACTTGTGATGATATTAAGGGTAAATACATTGTTTGTTGTTCTCTATTAAAATCTTTACTTTGCTAACTATCCCTATCAGTAGTTAGTGCCCTCCGTAGTTTGAATCTCTTATTTAGCTGGCAGTAGTGGTGCTCGCTGTATTGCCGTACTTCGAGTAATGACGATTTTTGTGAGGTAAGTGATTTCCGAAAGGTGTACTTTAATGTTACTCAGGGCCATTCTTTTGCAGGGATCTTTGATAGTCAGATTGCGTTGCGCTCAAAATATAGTGTGTCACTTTAAGCGCAGTTTTGTATACATTGTTGTTCAAAGGGGGACGTTTCAGAATACAGGGCCGAAGGTCAGCCAGCGCTGCCCTTACAACGTTTATCGGGTTTTCAATTATGTCTCTTGAGATGTTCATGGTTCATTATTTCCATTCATCATATTATCGCGCGTTTCCCATCAATCTTCGTTCGTTCATTTTCTAGGGACGTTAACAACATTCTGGCACATTTTTATCATCATTCACGCACTCACTTACTTACGACTATTTGTGCGGGGAGGTTACACTTGGGTCCATTTCCATTTACATTCAATGTTGATAGACCTTTTTTTTGTTGTTGTTTTGTTGCTGGCAGGTTACAAACGCCTCATTTTATGTTGGTTGCAGCGTTTTTCTCCTTCTTCTAGTGTTTTCCCCGCTCTCACCACCGCCCCCGCCCCTCCCGCATCCGTCGGTCTCACCACGTTCACTGACAGCCGCGTCTGCGGCTACACCACAACACAACAACGGCCCCCTCCCGGCAACCCATTCGTTTTCTCTTCTTTTGCACAAAAACAACGCCGCACGCGCCAGCCGAGCGCAGCGCAAGCCACCCACACCGCGCCCCTCCCCGTCTTTATAGCCCCCGCTTCTTGTTTTCTTCGTTTGCCCCCTCCCATCTCCCGAATGCCATGCCATGCCATGCCAGCAGCGTTACGCGTGCCCCTCCCCTGTCCACACACTACCGCGAAACGAACAGCCTTCCGGGCCACATGCAGGGCACGCCCACCGCCATTCCCGGACGCAATTCTCGAAACAACACACACACACACACAAAATGAACGCACTATCCCCACTTCGCTTCTCTCTCTCTCTCTCTCTCTCTCTCGTCCCTTCCCTTTAACGAAAGACAAACAAACCCCAGTTAACACACTTTCTCGACACCTTCATGTAGGGAGGGAGGGAGGGTGCGTGCGTTGTCTCGACCGTGACGGCAACCATCGACGATCCATTTCCCCCACTGGTAAAACATGTTCACTAACACCTACAGACATCATTCCGTACACACACAATGGCTTTGCACACGAACATAGACGGCACGGGCACTGTCGTACATTCTTCCTCAGAACCATCTCAACGAACGTTACATACACATCCGGGAAAGCAAAGCAAAGCAACGCAACGCAACGCACACAATTCAGCCGTCAAAGGTAACGTTCACCACGGCAGACACTTGCCGCCGCGCCGTTACACGCATTTCAGTGCGGCTACAATACACCTCCGACACGGGAACGTTCCGTTGCTCTACACCGCGTTTCTCCGTTTTGTTTGGTTTTTTTTTCTTTTTTCTCTCTCTCTACTTTTTTTCTTCCCCTCTGTCCTTTCCTCCACCATTCTCTCCTCACGTTCTGCCCAGACATTCGACCGATCACAGAGGTTCACCTTTCGGTAACCGTTCTCAGCGCGACGGTATGACGGGTGTTCAAGACGTACCGTTGCGTGATGCCGGTGTACCGCGCCGATCGACAGTTTCCCAGAGGCGACGGATCGGACCACATCACCGACACACACAAACACGTGTGCGCACATTCGCCAAAGCGACCGTCGTCTTCTAGCGTCGCGCTTACTGTACTGTACTGTACTGCACTGGACTGGACACGCGTGCATGCATCTTCAATGACGACGTCGGTGTGCGTGCGTCGTACGCACAAGCAGACACAGTCAGTCAGACACGACTATCGAAATCAGAGTCGGAGGGAAGGTACATCATCGTGCGTGTCGCCCGTACAATGCAATACACATTGGTGTCTCAATGCGCGTTCATTTAAACGTCACTCACACGCCTCCACGCTGCAGCATTTACAGACACATCTCACCCTCGCCATGTATGGCGTGCAAACCGACCCGAAAAAACGGCCGTCGTTACACACTGACATTCCCAACAATCGCGTTTCGTTTCCATCCGTCACGTAACTAACCGGCACCTCCATCCAAAGGACACATCACCGATCGCACTTCCCCCACCTCGCAGACAGGTAACACCAACGAGTTGTGCGCACGTGCCTCCATTCCACGTCACACCGTGGCCGTACCCCGCAACACGCGACGCGCCCCCATCAATCAAATTCATCGCATCGGCCACCCCACCCCGTCGCGTCGCAACCAAAGCGGTAGCTATTGCCGCCGTCCACCCACTCACACACAAAACAACAACAACAACAATTCCGCCCTTCCCGCAAAGGCCATTTGGTGGCCCTGAAAAGGGCCGTTTTTGCCGCTCTCGCAACGGAGGAGCCTTCTCTCCTTCCATTCCAGAGCCACCTCCTTACTTGGAGCTCGTGTACTTGGTCACCGCCTTCGTGCCCTCGCTCACGGCGTGCTTGGCCAGCTCGCCAGGCAGCAACAGCCGCACAGCGGTCTGGATCTCGCGGGACGTGATGGTCGAGCGCTTGTTGTAGTGCGCCAGGCGGGACGCCTCGGCCGCGATGCGCTCGAAAATGTCGTTCACGAAGCTGTTCATGATGCTCATCGCCTTCGACGAGATGCCCGTGTCAGGGTGCACCTGCTTCAGCACCTTGTAGATGTAGATGGCATAGCTCTCCTTCCTCTTGCGCTTCTTCTTCTTGTCGCCCTTCGAAATGTTCTTCTGAGCCTTGCCAGCCTTCTTGGCGGCCTTCCCGCTAGTCTTGGGCGGCATCTCAAACAAGAACGTGAACGTACGGCAGCAACACCAGTAGCAAGCGCTCCGCTCTAGTCAGCGTCTCCCCACACAGTGGCACCCAGCGCGCCCCGCCGCCGCACCTTTACCAGCTCGCCCCGTTGCGGCCGCCGACCAATGGGCCGCGAGCGCAACCGGCCGCCGCACCCGAGAGCATAAAGGACCCCCACCCCTGGCGGCGCCGCCACTCCGCTGCTCGACTCGCTGCGGCTCGCACCGTCCTTCGTCTCGTCTCGTTTTCACACCACAGCCCATCGCCATGTCCGGACGCGGAAAGGGAGGCAAAGTCAAGGGCAAGTCAAAGTCCCGCTCCAGCAGGGCCGGGCTCCAGTTCCCGGTCGGCAGAATCCACCGCCTCCTGCGCAAGGGAAACTACGCCGAGCGCGTCGGCGCCGGGGCGCCCGTCTACCTCGCCGCCGTCATGGAGTACCTCGCGGCTGAGGTGCTCGAGCTGGCCGGAAACGCGGCCCGCGACAACAAGAAGACGCGCATCATCCCGCGCCACCTGCAGCTTGCCATCCGCAACGACGAGGAGCTCAACAAGCTCCTGTCGGGCGTCACCATCGCACAGGGTGGTGTCCTGCCCAACATCCAGGCCGTCCTGCTGCCAAAGAAGACCGAGAAGAAGGCCTAAACAGAGAGGCCAGGCAATCGGCACGCGGACCCGCCGCCCAGCAGCGCTGCGTGCTCCCCTGCACGCAACGCGCTTTGCCGGCCCGGCTCACAACAATCGGCCCTTTTCAGGGCCACCACACAAACCTACGTCCAAAGCAAAATTGCAGTCGTCCTCGCCGCACTTTACTTTAACTTCACTTCCACAGCCGCCGCCGGCAACAAGACCATACCAACTGCTACGATTGCAGGGGGGAGAAATTCTGCGAGGTACCTCGGTGTCACGCCTGACATCCAAGTGTCACATAGGGGAACTTGGCACAAACGCTCACGCCAGGATGCAGATCCTGTACCCTGTTCCCTCGACCCCGCAACAGGCGTAGCGATACTGGAATATGCGCGCCCTGTATGGGGCTGTGCAGCCAGATCGACGATGCATCGCCTACAGAAGGGTCCAAAGCAGAGCGCTCTACGACGGGCCTTACACGTCCCCGCGGCAGACCTGCATAGAACCACTCACAACACGATTCCGCGCCCTGGCACAAGCGTTCTACGCCACCGCGCGGAAGTCAGAAAATGACTGTTACGTCTTGACCCTTGGGCGATATGAACACCACAGGGACAGATGTGCAAGACCCGAGAGTCGCTGCTCCAGCAGTAGCACAGACAGAACACATAATCACTCTCAACAAACAGCAACGTCCGAAAACAAGCACAGTACCGAAGATAAGAACAACACACAGAAAAGAGGAGCAAATGTCCACAGGCGACAATAACCTCCACCAACTCCCCCTCTAACGGTAAGAGGACTAAAAGAGAGAAGAACAAGAAGAGCCGCCGCCATCTTGTCGTCCACAGCCCGTGTGGCCCAACACACACACACACACACACACACACACACCTTGTTTTGTTTCGTTTGCCTCAAGCACCTCCACGCACGCACAGTCGCCTTCCAAACGACAAGACAACGACAGCAATAATGACCACTGCGAGAGGAGCGTGTCGACACACCGCCCTCCACTCCCGCGCGCCCCAAACAAACGAAACAGCTGATCCGGCCGCCTATCGGCACGCCTTGCCTCGGCAACTCCAACGCCGCCGCAAACACACACAGCCAAACCGCGCAAATATTCACCGCCTCTCGCACAACAACAACAACAACAACAACAACACACAGCCCGGCATCTCCATCGATCGATAAACAAAGCAAACACAAAACGCCCTCTCTCGCACACACAGCCACAAGACCCGCTTCCTTTCCTTTCTCCCAGTCACGTCACGTCAGTCAAACGAAAACGAAATGAAGAATGAAAGAAAGAAGGCAGGCAGGCAGGCAGGCAGGCAACACACGCAGCAACAACACAGACTCTTTCGCACTTTTCAATTTCCGAACAGTGTGGTGGCCCTGAAAAGGGCCGTTTTCGTCTCTCCCACGGCCGCGGGAAGGCCAACGCGGCACAGCACACCGGCTGCGACGCGCCTAACCGCCGAAACCGTACAGGGTGCGCCCCTGCCTCTTCAGGGCGTACACCACGTCCATGGCCGTCACAGTCTTGCGCTTGGCGTGCTCAGTGTACGTCACCGCGTCGCGGATCACGTTCTCCAGGAACACCTTCAGCACTCCGCGGGTCTCCTCGTAGATCAGACCAGAGATGCGCTTCACGCCGCCCCTGCGAGCCAGGCGGCGGATCGCGGGCTTCGTGATGCCCTGGATGTTGTCGCGCAACACCTTGCGGTGCCGCTTGGCGCCACCCTTGCCGAGCCCCTTTCCTCCCTTGCCGCGGCCAGTCATCTCTTCTAAATCCTCAAAAAAGCTCAGGCAAGCAAAACGTCTGCTGCAGCGGCTGGCTCCTCACCCGGCGCTAGCGAGTCGGCTACGGTCTGCGCCCAGCGCACGCGCCAGCCCCCCTATATAGACTCTGGCCCGCCCTCCCCCCACCACGCGCAACCGAGGGCATATAAGCGCACCACGGTGGCTGGCGCGCATATACCGAGTTAGTATTCGCTGCTCGACTCGCTGCGACACATTGCTACTGTCACCGCGCACGTCACGCTATGGCTGTACAGCAGTTTGCCGCCGCACTTGAAGTTCTCCTCCACGCGTTGGGGTTCACCGGCCGCCGCCCACGTCCGCCACGGCGCAGGCGAACGCAGCAGCATCGGATGGGCCTCCAGTGCTACAATTGCCAGCAACTGGGGCATGCCGCGCGGGAGTGCACGAACGCCGTCGCGTGCTTGAAGTGCGCGGCGGCTCACGACACTCGCCGCTGTACGAAGCCTCGTGGTTCGGCCAGCAGGTGCGTGAACTGTGGCGGGTCGCACGCCGCAAATTCGCGTAGCTGCGGCTACCTTCGGGAGTTTCGCCGTCTGTCCGCCGCACCACGTCCTGCGGCGGCGTCCACGACCACGTCGGCCGCCCCGCCCCCCCGCTCCGGCGTGGGGTGCGAGCCGCGCCGTCTTGAAGCCGCTACCGACCACGCTATGGCCGGCTTCCAAGCCGCCTTTGCGGCCGAACGGGCCGCGCTGCAAGAAGAGCTCACGGCCGTCCATCGCCAGCTCCAGCAGCTGCGCGATGAGCTGCGAGCCGTCAAGAAGCCGTCGGCGGTTTCCGCCGCCGCCCCCCCCGTGCCCCGGCCGGCGGGGGTCGATGCGGCCACGCAGGCACCTGCCGACCCGTCCCCTGCCGCGACGCAAGTGGTTGCGCCTATGGACACCGAAGATGTGCCGCCGCAGCCGTCCCACTCCGTTCCGACGCCTGCCGGCCACCGTGCTGTGACAATGACCGACTCCTCCCCTGTGGAGCAGCCGATCATCAAGAGGTTGCAGCGCCCCAAGAAGACGTCGGCGGTTCCCGCCGACGCCCCGCCCGTGCGTCGGCCGGTGGGGGTTGCTGCGGCCGCACTGTCGACCGCCGCTCCGTCCCCTGCCGCGCCGCAAGTGGTTGCGCCTATGGACACCGACGATGTGCCGCCTCCGTCGTCCAACTCAGTTCCGACGTCTGCAGGTCAGCGTGCTGTGGCAACAACCGACTCCTCCAAGGTAGGGCAGTCCATCATCCAGAGGTTGCGGCAACCCCTCTTTCCAGCTGCCCGCGAGATACGTCCTTTCCTTAAGGGTCTTGTGACATCGCTCCAGGACGGGTCTTACCCCTTCTTTGACCACCCGTACCCCTACTGTCTCAAAGGTGTTCGGCCTCCCCTCCCCCATCACCCTAATCACTTTACCCAGTATCAGCTCAGGTGGCTCAATTTCTTGTCCAAGAAGGAGTTACTCCTCATTGCCAAACATCCCATCTTCACGCACGACGAATGGCAGTTCTTGGCCGAACTCTCTCACCTTCAAGTGCAGGGCCATCTCCCCATCATCCATCTTCAGTCTCCCGGATAACAATGCAGTGCTAGGACAATATCCTCATCCATCAGCGAGAGTTATTCTCACCTCCGGCCAGCCATTTCGGCCGTTTCGTTTTCCGCCTCTCTAACTTTACCTCTGACTATCCTTTTATCTTTCGCACAAAAAAAAAAAAAAAAAAAAAAAAAAAAAAAAAAAAAAAAAAAAAAAAAAAAGCAACATGCACACCGTCATGCCCATCTCATCAGCCAGGACTCCACTCACCACTCCGTCATGAGGAAGGCGAAGCGCTCCCGCGCTAAAACTTCCGTATCAAGCCGAGGGTCAACCCTCACCAGTGCAGCGAAGGCGAAGGCGAAGGCGAAGGCTGGCGCGCGCCCGTGTCGTCAAGGCAGCACCCGACGCAGCACCTCGCTCGCCTCCACGCCGCTCCGCTACCGCTATGGCCCGCACAAAGCAAACGGCCCGCAAGTCCACCGGCGGAAAGGCGCCGCGCAAACAGCTCGCCACCAAGGCGGCGAGGAAGAGCGCGCCCGCCACCGGCGGCGTCAAGAAGCCCCACCGCTACAGGCCGGGCACCGTCGCCCTGCGAGAAATCAGGCGCTACCAGAAGAGCACAGAGCTGCTCATCCGCAAGCTGCCATTCCAGCGCCTAGTGCGCGAGATCGCCCAGGACTTCAAGACCGACCTGCGCTTCCAGAGCTCCGCGGTCATGGCCCTGCAGGAGGCCAGCGAGGCCTACCTCGTCGGCCTCTTCGAAGACACCAACCTGTGCGCAATCCACGCCAAGCGCGTCACCATCATGCCCAAGGACATCCAGCTCGCGCGCCGCATCCGCGGCGAGCGCGCCTAAACACCGCGCCAGCCGCTGGGCACCGCCCACGCACGCAAACAAACAAAACGGCCCTTTTAAGGGCCACTAACATCACTCCGTCGCGAGCAAACTTTGTCGGTCGCCTCTCGCCCCACAACCAGAGAACCAAAGACAAAACACCGCTTCCACTTCCCGTCCGTCCGCCACAGCCGCTCTCCTCTGCCAGCTTGCTGGCGCGCGCAACAATCAATCAACATCATCCCTCCCCGGCGCGGCGCTCAAAGCGCACAACACCCATCGGCCGACGCCGTCAACCACACGGGTGGCTGGCCGGCCGCCGCTTCGTTTCGAAACAAACAAACAAAACAAAAAACCCGCACCAACGGCCAGCCAGGCACGCAGGCTCGTCCAACGCCACCGACCCTTTCCACATCTCAACGTCCCCCGCCCCCGTTGCAAGAACACACACACAACCAAGACAAGACACATCCGAGGAGAAGGCAGGCAAACAGACAGACAAACCAAAGTATTCAAACAACATGACACAAACCAACCGTCGGCCGGCCGCGACCAAAAACGGCGACAAGCAACCGCTACCGCCGCCCGCACCCGCCACCGACCCCCCGCAATCCAACCACCACGGCACGCAAACAGTATCCACACACGGGCATACAGAAACGCCAGACGGCACAACCACACCGCAACACGACAATCAAAACCTTCCCGACGTGCTTTGATGGCCCTGAGAAGGGCCGTTTTGGGCCGCGCGTCTCTTGCGCGCCACTAGACGACGGGGACGGGGGGGGGGTGGGGACGACGGAGTCAACCGCCAACCCTTCCTTTCCTTTCCCATTCCTTTCTTCTTCTCCTCTACTTCTTCTTCTTGGGCGACGCCTTCGCCTTAGACGGCGTCGTCGCCTTCTTCGGGCGCGGCGCCTTCGGCTTCTTCGTCGGAACCTTGGCGGCCTTCTTCGCCTTCGACGGCGACTTGGCCTTGGCCGGCTTGGCAGCAGCCGCCTTCTTCGCACCGGCGGGAGCGGCCGACGCCGCAGACGCCTTCTTGGCGGCGCCCGCCTTCCGACCAGTCGCCGCCTTCACGCCACCAGCCTTCTTTGCGCCGGCCGCACGGGCACCCTTCTTCTCCTTGCTGGCCGGAGCGGCGCGCTTCTTCTTGGCACCGCCAGCACGAGCCTTGCCGCCCTCAGCCGCCCCGCCGCCGGCGCCGGCAAGCTTGAAAGAGCCGGACGCGCCCTTCCCCTTCGTCTGCACCAGCTCGCCCGCCACCACGGCCGACTTGAGGTACTTCTTGATAAACGGCGCCAGCTTCTCCGCGTCCAGCTTGTAGTGCGCGGCAATGTACTTCTTGATCGCCTGCAGCGACGATCCGCCGCGCTCCTTCAGACTCTTGATGGCGGCCGTCACCATCTCAGAGGTGCGCGGGTGCGCAGGCTTGGCGCGCGGCTTCTTCGCAGACGACGCAGACTTTGCCTTCTTCGTAGTGCCGGTGGCGGCGGGTGCCGCAGCAGTCTCGTTCGTAGCCGCCTGATCTGCCATTTCGACGACGCGCGTTAACACACAACACAGCGAGCAGCGAGAGCGAGAAGAGACACGCAGCGAGCGGAGCGCACAGCAGAGGAATAGCCGCCTCGCGCCACAGGCCCAGCCAGTGTCGCGGGCGGGCGCGGACGGCCGAGAGAGCGGCCGCCACTCTGCGCGCCGCCGCGCCGCGCCTCCCGCGCTTGCTACCGCCCAACGTCCGACAGCCTGTGCGGAGCAGCCCCACACCTGCGCCACAACCACCCGCGCCTTTCAAACCACCGAGGATGGGGCTACACACAGCCACACCACAGTCGCCAACCAGTCGCCACGGCAGCGCCGCAAACCACGGCCAAACTGCAGCCACCGCGCGCTACAGCCTGGGTCGGCCCGCCGAGAATCGCCGCCCACGCCCAAATGCCGCCCCCACAGCCCCAGCCGGCGACCGGCCACAATGGCCAAACCTTCGGCAAAGGCCCCACACCGTCGCCGCGGCAGCCCGGCCAGCGCGGCCGGCGCCACAGCCACACAAGAGGAGGCGTGCGGCGATGACGGCCGTGCAAACGCACCTCCGCCGCCCCATCGCCCTCCCACCGTTTCCCGATCGGCCCGCAGCCGTCGGGCCACGTCCTCCTCCTCTCGCCCGCCAACATTCACAGCCCTTTCGTTCGTTTCCCAACAATTTCAATTGTGCCCGCCGCAAAAAACGGGCGCCGCCTGCAAAGCAACATGCTCCGCCGGAGCGCCCCTCGCCGCTTACGAGCCAACCCCTCGCCCGAGGCAAACCGAAATCCGCAACTACAGACCAACCCAATCTGCCGTCAGCACACACGACAGCCAACATCACGCGTTACGAGTTAGACATTAGGTTCACACGTCTCGGTTAGGTTCGGTGGACGTGGGTTAGGTTAAGGGCACTTGGGTTAGGTTAAGCATTCAAAACACACGTCAGGCGTCAGAGGTTAGGTTACGTTACGTTACATTAAGGTTAGGTTAGGTTAGGTTAGGGGCACTTGGGTTAGGTTAAGGGTCGGTGTTAGGTTAAGCGTCAAACTTAGGTTAAGCATTCAAACCACACGTCGGGCGTCCGAGGTTAGGTTAGGTTAGGTTAAGGCCACTTGGGTTAGGTTAAGCCTCAAACTTAGGTTAAGCATTCAAACACACGTCGGGCGTCAGGTGGCCGCAGCAGCCGCACCTACCTACCCACCCACCTCACGGCCGGACAGCTTGGCTTACTTGGCGCTGAGGCTGACCTCACCGCACCTCACCTCACGCTACGCAACGCTACACAGGTTCGGTTCGCTCAGCTTAGGCTTAGAGCTTAAGCGCCGAGGTCGGATTACGTTGGTTCACCTTCGGGCGCCACACTTTGGGTGTAAAGGTCGCGTCGGGTCGTCGGCACGCCGCAAAAACAAAAACAAAAGCGAAGCCACAGACAACGCCGACAAACGGGCAGCACGACCACGACCAGATACCGAGACACACGGACCACCCACCGGCCAAAGGGCACCAAACAACAAACCAGAGCACCACGTGTCGACCAGAGCAACCCGCCGCTCACGCGACGTGGCTGGCACCGAAGGGCCGCCGCAACTGCGCTTTCCGCGCCGGGCCGGATGCACGTGCGGCAACACCACCACCGCACACAGCCGCTGTTCAACATCAACCAACAACACGCCGCGGTCGCAGCCTCAACGCCAGCACACGTTTGCACCACCATTCACACGCACCGCACAAACAGCTGTCGCCGACAACACAAACACACCGCAACGACGCCGCCGCCTCTACTTGTGCCGGCCACCCACCCCACCGACGGCGCACCTGTCGCCAGCCGGCAGTCGGCAGTCGGCACGGGAAACGCACACCGCCACTTCGCTCGCGCGCACGCCACCAACCAGTCGTCGTCTCCAAAAACAACAAACAAACATAGGGCAGGCAACAAATCGCCTCGCACGAACCGTCCACAAAACTATCAAAGCACAGCCTCTGGCTAACGGCCACGACGCAGCGGCACGCTGCTCCTTTCCCCGCCCCACTCCATTCACAAAGTCACGCGACACCTTTCCGCCACTACGCGCAGCCGCACCCGACGCCCGTGGCAACGACACAACTACTGCACTATCCACCGTACACACAGCCAGCCAGCCAGCCAGCCAGCCAAAACCACACCAACGACCCAAACACGCACGTGCAACGGCACGCCCCAAACCAGTCAACGTCGACAACCACACGCACGGCTGGAAACAGGCGTCCTTCCACGTTGCCATCAAGCTACACACAAGACACAAGGAACCAACAACAGCACGCCTGCCCGCCCGCCCCACTCTCACGCCGCAAAAAGCACACCGAAACCGCCAAACGCACATTCCCATCGCACTGACACCGACCGGCTCGCTACCACCACACCTCTCGGCAGCCGTTTCGCAGACATGACACGGCGCGACATGACATCACGACCAACTCTCCTTTCCCCGACGCCTTCGGCCGGAGCACAACGCCGCCAATTCGCCACACAGTCACACACACTCACAGTCGACAAGCGCCCGCCCTCCCTGCACGACGCCGCGCAGCAAACGCGCCCGCAAACACATACCCTCTCCTCTCTCTCGGCCGCCCGACGCGCCAACCGCCACACCGCCAGCCACTCGCAATTGTGCACTGCCGCCAGCCACACGTCCAACACGCCGCGCCGCCTCCGGCCACCCGCCAGGGGGCGCTCACGTCCGCGACAACAGCGCGGCCCGCCGGGCCAAACCGAACCGAGCCGCCCGCCGCTGCTCTGCACATCTTCCTGCGCGCATCAACAAAACGAGGCAAGCGAGCACACCCCGTCACAACGCCACATCACGCAAATGCCGTGCCGACCTCTTGTGTCTACCGCCTAAATTGCACTCACCAGCCGCCCCTTCTTCTTCCTATCTATCTATCTGTGCGTCTGTGTCGGTCCGCGCGTGACGCCTCTCAACATCCGCCGTCGCCGTCCCCGTTTCCGCCCCAATGCCATCGTCGCGCCGCCGCCTCCTCCTCCTCCGCCGCCCCTGTCCGGCCCGCACCACACCATACACCGCTGCTTGTCCCGGCCGTTGCCACCAAAGGCGCCTACCGCAAACGCGCCACGCCGCAGCCCCCGTGCGTGCATCTCCGTGCCGACGCTGCCTCTCTGCCCTCCCGCACGCACTCGACCGACCGACATGCACTGCGTCGACGGCCTCGACAACACAGTCTCTGGGCTCCGCACTGCGTGTTCCGGTACGCGCGCTCAAACACCTATGTACTCATTACCAGCGATGGCGAGGCACCACACAATCTCTGACCAGAGAGTTTCTTATCGTCGCTAGTCTGCGCCACACGACACTAGTGGCACGTAGCGGGTCGGCAGGAACAGTTGTCATCTCTATGTGGCGGGTCGGGAGAGGTCGTAGTCAGTCGACGACAGTATTAGCGAGTGGACGATTGTACTGAGCGGGCGGCGGCGTGCTCTTCTCGCGACTCTGGTCTCCGTTCGGGACGATGCATATTGTTATAAAAGGTAAGGTAATGAAGCTGCATTGCGCAAATCTAATAATGTATGTCAATTGTAACTATTTTCTTCACAACAAAATGCCCCAATAATACTTTGTTTCCAAAGTAACTTTTTTTTAAAGGTAAAACCATTCATTTCCATTTAAAGAATATTTCCTCCAACAATCAAAAAATTAAATGTGAGCCGGCATTCATTGCACGAAGCTGTGTACAGGTATCTACAGTTAAGAGCACATATAGATGCAGTTTGTTTCCTCTTTTGCCTTTTTTTTTCATTGACGTAACGATCTTTTGCTCTTTTTTTTTGTTTTTTATTCTGATTTGTACGTAGGCTGTTTGTTTACATTTTTTTTTATTGGTAATGCCACGTAGCGCTCTGTGTGAAAATCACTGCCTGTGCCGTGTGCAGTCAGTGGCCAGTTTGCATTGTTGTCATATGAACCTGCTATAGCTGGATGTGAACAGCGCGTACCGTTGCGCAGTTAGGGGTGAGCCGCCAGCACTGGTGCATGTGAGGAGAGATATGGCGGACTTTTCAAATTACATATATTATGACTTGTGATGATATTAAGGGTAAATACATTGTTTGTTGTTCTCTATTAAAATCTTTACTTTGCTAACTATCCCTATCAGTAGTTAGTGCCCTCCGTAGTTTGAATCTCTTATTTAGCTGGCAGTAGTGGTGCTCGCTGTATTGCCGTACTTCGAGTAATGACGATTTTTGTGAGGTAAGTGATTTCCGAAAGGTGTACTTTAATGTTACTCAGGGCCATTCTTTTGCAGGGATCTTTGATAGTCAGATTGCGTTGCGCTCAAAATATAGTGTGTCACTTTAAGCGCAGTTTTGTATACATTGTTGTTCAAAGGGGGACGTTTCAGAATACAGGGCCGAAGGTCAGCCAGCGCTGCCCTTACAACGTTTATCGGGTTTTCAATTATGTCTCTTGAGATGTTCATGGTTCATTATTTCCATTCATCATATTATCGCGCGTTTCCCATCAATCTTCGTTCGTTCATTTTCTAGGGACGTTAACAACATTCTGGCACATTTTTATCATCATTCACGCACTCACTTACTTACGACTATTTGTGCGGGGAGGTTACACTTGGGTCCATTTCCATTTACATTCAATGTTGATAGACCTTTTTTTTGTTGTTGTTTTGTTGCTGGCAGGTTACAAACGCCTCATTTTATGTTGGTTGCAGCGTTTTTCTCCTTCTTCTAGTGTTTTCCCCGCTCTCACCACCGCCCCCGCCCCTCCCGCATCCGTCGGTCTCACCACGTTCACTGACAGCCGCGTCTGCGGCTACACCACAACACAACAACGGCCCCCTCCCGGCAACCCATTCGTTTTCTCTTCTTTTGCACAAAAACAACGCCGCACGCGCCAGCCGAGCGCAGCGCAAGCCACCCACACCGCGCCCCTCCCCGTCTTTATAGCCCCCGCTTCTTGTTTTCTTCGTTTGCCCCCTCCCATCTCCCGAATGCCATGCCATGCCATGCCAGCAGCGTTACGCGTGCCCCTCCCCTGTCCACACACTACCGCGAAACGAACAGCCTTCCGGGCCACATGCAGGGCACGCCCACCGCCATTCCCGGACGCAATTCTCGAAACAACACACACACACACACAAAATGAACGCACTATCCCCACTTCGCTTCTCTCTCTCTCTCTCTCTCTCTCTCGTCCCTTCCCTTTAACGAAAGACAAACAAACCCCAGTTAACACACTTTCTCGACACCTTCATGTAGGGAGGGAGGGAGGGAGGGAGGGAGGGTGCGTGCGTTGTCTCGACCGTGACGGCAACCATCGACGATCCATTTCCCCCACTGGTAAAACATGTTCACTAACACCTACAGACATCATTCCGTACACACACAATGGCTTTGCACACGAACATAGACGGCACGGGCACTGTCGTACATTCTTCCTCAGAACCATCTCAACGAACGTTACATACACATCCGGGAAAGCAAAGCAAAGCAACGCAACGCAACGCACACAATTCAGCCGTCAAAGGTAACGTTCACCACGGCAGACACTTGCCGCCGCGCCGTTACACGCATTTCAGTGCGGCTACAATACACCTCCGACACGGGAACGTTCCGTTGCTCTACACCGCGTTTCTCCGTTTTGTTTGGTTTTTTTTTCTTTTTTCTCTCTCTCTACTTTTTTTCTTCCCCTCTGTCCTTTCCTCCACCATTCTCTCCTCACGTTCTGCCCAGACATTCGACCGATCACAGAGGTTCACCTTTCGGTAACCGTTCTCAGCGCGACGGTATGACGGGTGTTCAAGACGTACCGTTGCGTGATGCCGGTGTACCGCGCCGATCGACAGTTTCCCAGAGGCGACGGATCGGACCACATCACCGACACACACAAACACGTGTGCGCACATTCGCCAAAGCGACCGTCGTCTTCTAGCGTCGCGCTTACTGTACTGTACTGTACTGCACTGGACTGGACACGCGTGCATGCATCTTCAATGACGACGTCGGTGTGCGTGCGTCGTACGCACAAGCAGACACAGTCAGTCAGACACGACTATCGAAATCAGAGTCGGAGGGAAGGTACATCATCGTGCGTGTCGCCCGTACAATGCAATACACATTGGTGTCTCAATGCGCGTTCATTTAAACGTCACTCACACGCCTCCACGCTGCAGCATTTACAGACACATCTCACCCTCGCCATGTATGGCGTGCAAACCGACCCGAAAAAACGGCCGTCGTTACACACTGACATTCCCAACAATCGCGTTTCGTTTCCATCCGTCACGTAACTAACCGGCACCTCCATCCAAAGGACACATCACCGATCGCACTTCCCCCACCTCGCAGACAGGTAACACCAACGAGTTGTGCGCACGTGCCTCCATTCCACGTCACACCGTGGCCGTACCCCGCAACACGCGACGCGCCCCCATCAATCAAATTCATCGCATCGGCCACCCCACCCCGTCGCGTCGCAACCAAAGCGGTAGCTATTGCCGCCGTCCACCCACTCACACACAAAACAACAACAACAACAATTCCGCCCTTCCCGCAAAGGCCATTTGGTGGCCCTGAAAAGGGCCGTTTTTGCCGCTCTCGCAACGGAGGAGCCTTCTCTCCTTCCATTCCAGAGCCACCTCCTTACTTGGAGCTCGTGTACTTGGTCACCGCCTTCGTGCCCTCGCTCACGGCGTGCTTGGCCAGCTCGCCAGGCAGCAACAGCCGCACAGCGGTCTGGATCTCGCGGGACGTGATGGTCGAGCGCTTGTTGTAGTGCGCCAGGCGGGACGCCTCGGCCGCGATGCGCTCGAAAATGTCGTTCACGAAGCTGTTCATGATGCTCATCGCCTTCGACGAGATGCCCGTGTCAGGGTGCACCTGCTTCAGCACCTTGTAGATGTAGATGGCATAGCTCTCCTTCCTCTTGCGCTTCTTCTTCTTGTCGCCCTTCGAAATGTTCTTCTGAGCCTTGCCAGCCTTCTTGGCGGCCTTCCCGCTAGTCTTGGGCGGCATCTCAAACAAGAACGTGAACGTACGGCAGCAACACCAGTAGCAAGCGCTCCGCTCTAGTCAGCGTCTCCCCACACAGTGGCACCCAGCGCGCCCCGCCGCCGCACCTTTACCAGCTCGCCCCGTTGCGGCCGCCGACCAATGGGCCGCGAGCGCAACCGGCCGCCGCACCCGAGAGCATAAAGGACCCCCACCCCTGGCGGCGCCGCCACTCCGCTGCTCGACTCGCTGCGGCTCGCACCGTCCTTCGTCTCGTCTCGTTTTCACACCACAGCCCATCGCCATGTCCGGACGCGGAAAGGGAGGCAAAGTCAAGGGCAAGTCAAAGTCCCGCTCCAGCAGGGCCGGGCTCCAGTTCCCGGTCGGCAGAATCCACCGCCTCCTGCGCAAGGGAAACTACGCCGAGCGCGTCGGCGCCGGGGCGCCCGTCTACCTCGCCGCCGTCATGGAGTACCTCGCGGCTGAGGTGCTCGAGCTGGCCGGAAACGCGGCCCGCGACAACAAGAAGACGCGCATCATCCCGCGCCACCTGCAGCTTGCCATCCGCAACGACGAGGAGCTCAACAAGCTCCTGTCGGGCGTCACCATCGCACAGGGTGGTGTCCTGCCCAACATCCAGGCCGTCCTGCTGCCAAAGAAGACCGAGAAGAAGGCCTAAACAGAGAGGCCAGGCAATCGGCACGCGGACCCGCCGCCCAGCAGCGCTGCGTGCTCCCCTGCACGCAACGCGCTTTGCCGGCCCGGCTCACAACAATCGGCCCTTTTCAGGGCCACCACACAAACCTACGTCCAAAGCAAAATTGCAGTCGTCCTCGCCGCACTTTACTTTAACTTCACTTCCACAGCCGCCGCCGGCAACAAGACCATACCAACTGCTACGATTGCAGGGGGGAGAAATTCTGCGAGGTACCTCGGTGTCACGCCTGACATCCAAGTGTCACATAGGGGAACTTGGCACAAACGCTCACGCCAGGATGCAGATCCTGTACCCTGTTCCCTCGACCCCGCAACAGGCGTAGCGATACTGGAATATGCGCGCCCTGTATGGGGCTGTGCAGCCAGATCGACGATGCATCGCCTACAGAAGGGTCCAAAGCAGAGCGCTCTACGACGGGCCTTACACGTCCCCGCGGCAGACCTGCATAGAACCACTCACAACACGATTCCGCGCCCTGGCACAAGCGTTCTACGCCACCGCGCGGAAGTCAGAAAATGACTGTTACGTCTTGACCCTTGGGCGATATGAACACCACAGGGACAGATGTGCAAGACCCGAGAGTCGCTGCTCCAGCAGTAGCACAGACAGAACACATAATCACTCTCAACAAACAGCAACGTCCGAAAACAAGCACAGTACCGAAGATAAGAACAACACACAGAAAAGAGGAGCAAATGTCCACAGGCGACAATAACCTCCACCAACTCCCCCTCTAACGGTAAGAGGACTAAAAGAGAGAAGAACAAGAAGAGCCGCCGCCATCTTGTCGTCCACAGCCCGTGTGGCCCAACACACACACACACACACACACACACACACCTTGTTTTGTTTCGTTTGCCTCAAGCACCTCCACGCACGCACAGTCGCCTTCCAAACGACAAGACAACGACAGCAATAATGACCACTGCGAGAGGAGCGTGTCGACACACCGCCCTCCACTCCCGCGCGCCCCAAACAAACGAAACAGCTGATCCGGCCGCCTATCGGCACGCCTTGCCTCGGCAACTCCAACGCCGCCGCAAACACACACAGCCAAACCGCGCAAATATTCACCGCCTCTCGCACAACAACAACAACAACAACAACAACACACAGCCCGGCATCTCCATCGATCGATAAACAAAGCAAACACAAAACGCCCTCTCTCGCACACACAGCCACAAGACCCGCTTCCTTTCCTTTCTCCCAGTCACGTCACGTCAGTCAAACGAAAACGAAATGAAGAATGAAAGAAAGAAGGCAGGCAGGCAGGCAGGCAGGCAACACACGCAGCAACAACACAGACTCTTTCGCACTTTTCAATTTCCGAACAGTGTGGTGGCCCTGAAAAGGGCCGTTTTCGTCTCTCCCACGGCCGCGGGAAGGCCAACGCGGCACAGCACACCGGCTGCGACGCGCCTAACCGCCGAAACCGTACAGGGTGCGCCCCTGCCTCTTCAGGGCGTACACCACGTCCATGGCCGTCACAGTCTTGCGCTTGGCGTGCTCAGTGTACGTCACCGCGTCGCGGATCACGTTCTCCAGGAACACCTTCAGCACTCCGCGGGTCTCCTCGTAGATCAGACCAGAGATGCGCTTCACGCCGCCCCTGCGAGCCAGGCGGCGGATCGCGGGCTTCGTGATGCCCTGGATGTTGTCGCGCAACACCTTGCGGTGCCGCTTGGCGCCACCCTTGCCGAGCCCCTTTCCTCCCTTGCCGCGGCCAGTCATCTCTTCTAAATCCTCAAAAAAGCTCAGGCAAGCAAAACGTCTGCTGCAGCGGCTGGCTCCTCACCCGGCGCTAGCGAGTCGGCTACGGTCTGCGCCCAGCGCAGTCGCAGTCGCAGTCGCTTGAATCACGGACATCCTCTGTCCGGAGAATGGGGAGGCTAAGCAGCGGTGCTGCTATTCCTCCATTAACATCTGGGTTGTCGTAAGTGTGGCCTCTCGATCGAATGGGCCTCTGGCTACCTCGCTAGGTTAGCGAAGTAGTTTATTGCTGGTAGGTCCTCTGGGGCAGGCTGACGCCTGCCGGAGCGCCACTCCTCCTTCACCCACTTCTCTGCGACCAGGGTGAGGTGTTCCCAGTCCGAAGGGGTGAAGATGGGGCGGCTGTTGAGCAAGTTCAGCTCCTTCCTGGATACGACCTCACGCAGCATGCAACGCATGTGCTTGAGGTCGCACGGTTGGTGCGGGAGTGGTGGCCTCGCGTGCGCCGGCGTGAAGGGGTACGGGTTTTCCCCGTGAGGGTACGACCCGTCCTTCAGCGCCGACACGATCTTCTTCAAGAATGGCTGCACGCTCCGCTCGTCTGGAAGCGGGAGGGGCGGCTCTTCGTCGGTTACCGCTTCTTCAACTTGCGAAGAAGCGGTCTGCGTCCTGTAGAGTTGTGTGTCTGGAAAGTATTTGTCCAGGTGCTCGAATGTCCTGTCGCTAAGATGCGCGGCGAAATACTTCAGCACAGCGTCCCCGTCGATCTCTGCAGGGAGTTGCCTGCATTCAGTCTCCGCCACAGCCTCTGAGGTTGTCTCCGTGTGCGACTCGTTGTCGCGTGCCCGCAGCTCGACCTCCCCGTCAGGAGGGAGAGCAGGCTGCTCCACTTCCATGTGCATGGGAGCCTCCACGCCGCCCGTCACGTCAACTGGCGGCGCTGGTGGCTCCGTCTGGGTGGAGGCGTCGACCCCTGCTCGCCGACTCGCGGTGGAGCTGGCGGTGGGGGTAGGCGTCTTCTTGAGGACTCGCAGCTCCTCACGCAGCTGTTGCAGCTGTCGGTGAACAGCTACGAGTTCCTCCCTCATGGCGGCCCTCTCGGCCGCAAGGGCGGTGTGGAAGGCAGCCAGTGCGTCGTCCGTGGTGGCTTCGCGACGGCATGGTCCACCATCCCCGCTGGAGCGAGGGGGTGGGACGTCCGTCACGACGCCACGTGCCTCTGCAGGGCGTGGGGCGGCCATCTTGCTCCTGTAGCCCCGCACGTAGGCGCAGCTGCGCGAGTTTGCGGCGTGGGCACCGCCGCAATTCACGCACTTGGCAGCCGCGTCGCGGGGCTTGGTACAGTTGCGTGTGTCGTGTGCCTCGGCACACTTCAGACACGCTAATGTGCCCCTGCACACTTTGGCGATGTGCCCCATCCTTTGGCACTTGAAGCATTGCTGCTCAGTGCGCTGCTTCCGCTTGTGGCGCCGACTGCGTCCGCGGTCCTTCCCGATCGCATCGACCAGGAGTTCCAGCGCGGCCGCAATCTTGCTGCCCTTCCTGCGTCCAGCCATGTTCGTTCGTCTGCGTGTAGAGATGCGTGCGCGCCGGCTTCTTCTGCTGCCTCGTGTGCAACGTGCCTGCGCGCTCCGTCCGCACTCTCCAACGGCCGCCGAACGACTTCTGCTGCGGGCTGCACCTGCTGCGCCCAGCGCACGCGCCAGCCCCCCTATATAGACTCTGGCCCGCCCTCCCCCCACCACGCGCAACCGAGGGCATATAAGCGCACCACGGTGGCTGGCGCGCGCCCGTGTCGTCAAGGCAGCACCCGACGCAGCACCTCGCTCGCCTCCACGCCGCTCCGCTACCGCTATGGCCCGCACAAAGCAAACGGCCCGCAAGTCCACCGGCGGAAAGGCGCCGCGCAAACAGCTCGCCACCAAGGCGGCGAGGAAGAGCGCGCCCGCCACCGGCGGCGTCAAGAAGCCCCACCGCTACAGGCCGGGCACCGTCGCCCTGCGAGAAATCAGGCGCTACCAGAAGAGCACAGAGCTGCTCATCCGCAAGCTGCCATTCCAGCGCCTAGTGCGCGAGATCGCCCAGGACTTCAAGACCGACCTGCGCTTCCAGAGCTCCGCGGTCATGGCCCTGCAGGAGGCCAGCGAGGCCTACCTCGTCGGCCTCTTCGAAGACACCAACCTGTGCGCAATCCACGCCAAGCGCGTCACCATCATGCCCAAGGACATCCAGCTCGCGCGCCGCATCCGCGGCGAGCGCGCCTAAACACCGCGCCAGCCGCTGGGCACCGCCCACGCACGCAAACAAACAAAACGGCCCTTTTAAGGGCCACTAACATCACTCCGTCGCGAGCAAACTTTGTCGGTCGCCTCTCGCCCCACAACCAGAGAACCAAAGACAAAACACCGCTTCCACTTCCCGTCCGTCCGCCACAGCCGCTCTCCTCTGCCAGCTTGCTGGCGCGCGCAACAATCAATCAACATCATCCCTCCCCGGCGCGGCGCTCAAAGCGCACAACACCCATCGGCCGACGCCGTCAACCACACGGGTGGCTGGCCGGCCGCCGCTTCGTTTCGAAACAAACAAACAAAACAAAAAACCCGCACCAACGGCCAGCCAGGCACGCAGGCTCGTCCAACGCCACCGACCCTTTCCACATCTCAACGTCCCCCGCCCCCGTTGCAAGAACACACACACAACCAAGACAAGACACATCCGAGGAGAAGGCAGGCAAACAGACAGACAAACCAAAGTATTCAAACAACATGACACAAACCAACCGTCGGCCGGCCGCGACCAAAAACGGCGACAAGCAACCGCTACCGCCGCCCGCACCCGCCACCGACCCCCCGCAATCCAACCACCACGGCACGCAAACAGTATCCACACACGGGCATACAGAAACGCCAGACGGCACAACCACACCGCAACACGACAATCAAAACCTTCCCGACGTGCTTTGATGGCCCTGAGAAGGGCCGTTTTGGGCCGCGCGTCTCTTGCGCGCCACTAGACGACGGGGACGGGGGGGGGGTGGGGACGACGGAGTCAACCGCCAACCCTTCCTTTCCTTTCCCATTCCTTTCTTCTTCTCCTCTACTTCTTCTTCTTGGGCGACGCCTTCGCCTTAGACGGCGTCGTCGCCTTCTTCGGGCGCGGCGCCTTCGGCTTCTTCGTCGGAACCTTGGCGGCCTTCTTCGCCTTCGACGGCGACTTGGCCTTGGCCGGCTTGGCAGCAGCCGCCTTCTTCGCACCGGCGGGAGCGGCCGACGCCGCAGACGCCTTCTTGGCGGCGCCCGCCTTCCGACCAGTCGCCGCCTTCACGCCACCAGCCTTCTTTGCGCCGGCCGCACGGGCACCCTTCTTCTCCTTGCTGGCCGGAGCGGCGCGCTTCTTCTTGGCACCGCCAGCACGAGCCTTGCCGCCCTCAGCCGCCCCGCCGCCGGCGCCGGCAAGCTTGAAAGAGCCGGACGCGCCCTTCCCCTTCGTCTGCACCAGCTCGCCCGCCACCACGGCCGACTTGAGGTACTTCTTGATAAACGGCGCCAGCTTCTCCGCGTCCAGCTTGTAGTGCGCGGCAATGTACTTCTTGATCGCCTGCAGCGACGATCCGCCGCGCTCCTTCAGACTCTTGATGGCGGCCGTCACCATCTCAGAGGTGCGCGGGTGCGCAGGCTTGGCGCGCGGCTTCTTCGCAGACGACGCAGACTTTGCCTTCTTCGTAGTGCCGGTGGCGGCGGGTGCCGCAGCAGTCTCGTTCGTAGCCGCCTGATCTGCCATTTCGACGACGCGCGTTAACACACAACACAGCGAGCAGCGAGAGCGAGAAGAGACACGCAGCGAGCGGAGCGCACAGCAGAGGAATAGCCGCCTCGCGCCACAGGCCCAGCCAGTGTCGCGGGCGGGCGCGGACGGCCGAGAGAGCGGCCGCCACTCTGCGCGCCGCCGCGCCGCGCCTCCCGCGCTTGCTACCGCCCAACGTCCGACAGCCTGTGCGGAGCAGCCCCACACCTGCGCCACAACCACCCGCGCCTTTCAAACCACCGAGGATGGGGCTACACACAGCCACACCACAGTCGCCAACCAGTCGCCACGGCAGCGCCGCAAACCACGGCCAAACTGCAGCCACCGCGCGCTACAGCCTGGGTCGGCCCGCCGAGAATCGCCGCCCACGCCCAAATGCCGCCCCCACAGCCCCAGCCGGCGACCGGCCACAATGGCCAAACCTTCGGCAAAGGCCCCACACCGTCGCCGCGGCAGCCCGGCCAGCGCGGCCGGCGCCACAGCCACACAAGAGGAGGCGTGCGGCGATGACGGCCGTGCAAACGCACCTCCGCCGCCCCATCGCCCTCCCACCGTTTCCCGATCGGCCCGCAGCCGTCGGGCCACGTCCTCCTCCTCTCGCCCGCCAACATTCACAGCCCTTTCGTTCGTTTCCCAACAATTTCAATTGTGCCCGCCGCAAAAAACGGGCGCCGCCTGCAAAGCAACATGCTCCGCCGGAGCGCCCCTCGCCGCTTACGAGCCAACCCCTCGCCCGAGGCAAACCGAAATCCGCAACTACAGACCAACCCAATCTGCCGTCAGCACACACGACAGCCAACATCACGCGTTACGAGTTAGACATTAGGTTCACACGTCTCGGTTAGGTTCGGTGGACGTGGGTTAGGTTAAGGGCACTTGGGTTAGGTTAAGCATTCAAAACACACGTCAGGCGTCAGAGGTTAGGTTACGTTACGTTACATTAAGGTTAGGTTAGGTTAGGTTAGGGGCACTTGGGTTAGGTTAAGGGTCGGTGTTAGGTTAAGCGTCAAACTTAGGTTAAGCATTCAAACCACACGTCGGGCGTCCGAGGTTAGGTTAGGTTAGGTTAAGGCCACTTGGGTTAGGTTAAGCCTCAAACTTAGGTTAAGCATTCAAACACACGTCGGGCGTCAGGTGGCCGCAGCAGCCGCACCTACCTACCCACCCACCTCACGGCCGGACAGCTTGGCTTACTTGGCGCTGAGGCTGACCTCACCGCACCTCACCTCACGCTACGCAACGCTACACAGGTTCGGTTCGCTCAGCTTAGGCTTAGAGCTTAAGCGCCGAGGTCGGATTACGTTGGTTCACCTTCGGGCGCCACACTTTGGGTGTAAAGGTCGCGTCGGGTCGTCGGCACGCCGCAAAAACAAAAACAAAAGCGAAGCCACAGACAACGCCGACAAACGGGCAGCACGACCACGACCAGATACCGAGACACACGGACCACCCACCGGCCAAAGGGCACCAAACAACAAACCAGAGCACCACGTGTCGACCAGAGCAACCCGCCGCTCACGCGACGTGGCTGGCACCGAAGGGCCGCCGCAACTGCGCTTTCCGCGCCGGGCCGGATGCACGTGCGGCAACACCACCACCGCACACAGCCGCTGTTCAACATCAACCAACAACACGCCGCGGTCGCAGCCTCAACGCCAGCACACGTTTGCACCACCATTCACACGCACCGCACAAACAGCTGTCGCCGACAACACAAACACACCGCAACGACGCCGCCGCCTCTACTTGTGCCGGCCACCCACCCCACCGACGGCGCACCTGTCGCCAGCCGGCAGTCGGCAGTCGGCACGGGAAACGCACACCGCCACTTCGCTCGCGCGCACGCCACCAACCAGTCGTCGTCTCCAAAAACAACAAACAAACATAGGGCAGGCAACAAATCGCCTCGCACGAACCGTCCACAAAACTATCAAAGCACAGCCTCTGGCTAACGGCCACGACGCAGCGGCACGCTGCTCCTTTCCCCGCCCCACTCCATTCACAAAGTCACGCGACACCTTTCCGCCACTACGCGCAGCCGCACCCGACGCCCGTGGCAACGACACAACTACTGCACTATCCACCGTACACACAGCCAGCCAGCCAGCCAGCCAGCCAAAACCACACCAACGACCCAAACACGCACGTGCAACGGCACGCCCCAAACCAGTCAACGTCGACAACCACACGCACGGCTGGAAACAGGCGTCCTTCCACGTTGCCATCAAGCTACACACAAGACACAAGGAACCAACAACAGCACGCCTGCCCGCCCGCCCCACTCTCACGCCGCAAAAAGCACACCGAAACCGCCAAACGCACATTCCCATCGCACTGACACCGACCGGCTCGCTACCACCACACCTCTCGGCAGCCGTTTCGCAGACATGACACGGCGCGACATGACATCACGACCAACTCTCCTTTCCCCGACGCCTTCGGCCGGAGCACAACGCCGCCAATTCGCCACACAGTCACACACACTCACAGTCGACAAGCGCCCGCCCTCCCTGCACGACGCCGCGCAGCAAACGCGCCCGCAAACACATACCCTCTCCTCTCTCTCGGCCGCCCGACGCGCCAACCGCCACACCGCCAGCCACTCGCAATTGTGCACTGCCGCCAGCCACACGTCCAACACGCCGCGCCGCCTCCGGCCACCCGCCAGGGGGCGCTCACGTCCGCGACAACAGCGCGGCCCGCCGGGCCAAACCGAACCGAGCCGCCCGCCGCTGCTCTGCACATCTTCCTGCGCGCATCAACAAAACGAGGCAAGCGAGCACACCCCGTCACAACGCCACATCACGCAAATGCCGTGCCGACCTCTTGTGTCTACCGCCTAAATTGCACTCACCAGCCGCCCCTTCTTCTTCCTATCTATCTATCTGTGCGTCTGTGTCGGTCCGCGCGTGACGCCTCTCAACATCCGCCGTCGCCGTCCCCGTTTCCGCCCCAATGCCATCGTCGCGCCGCCGCCTCCTCCTCCTCCGCCGCCCCTGTCCGGCCCGCACCACACCATACACCGCTGCTTGTCCCGGCCGTTGCCACCAAAGGCGCCTACCGCAAACGCGCCACGCCGCAGCCCCCGTGCGTGCATCTCCGTGCCGACGCTGCCTCTCTGCCCTCCCGCACGCACTCGACCGACCGACATGCACTGCGTCGACGGCCTCGACAACACAGTCTCTGGGCTCCGCACTGCGTGTTCCGGTACGCGCGCTCAAACACCTATGTACTCATTACCAGCGATGGCGAGGCACCACACAATCTCTGACCAGAGAGTTTCTTATCGTCGCTAGTCTGCGCCACACGACACTAGTGGCACGTAGCGGGTCGGCAGGAACAGTTGTCATCTCTATGTGGCGGGTCGGGAGAGGTCGTAGTCAGTCGACGACAGTATTAGCGAGTGGACGATTGTACTGAGCGGGCGGCGGCGTGCTCTTCTCGCGACTCTGGTCTCCGTTCGGGACGATGCATATTGTTATAAAAGGTAAGGTAATGAAGCTGCATTGCGCAAATCTAATAATGTATGTCAATTGTAACTATTTTCTTCACAACAAAATGCCCCAATAATACTTTGTTTCCAAAGTAACTTTTTTTTAAAGGTAAAACCATTCATTTCCATTTAAAGAATATTTCCTCCAACAATCAAAAAATTAAATGTGAGCCGGCATTCATTGCACGAAGCTGTGTACAGGTATCTACAGTTAAGAGCACATATAGATGCAGTTTGTTTCCTCTTTTGCCTTTTTTTTTCATTGACGTAACGATCTTTTGCTCTTTTTTTTTGTTTTTTATTCTGATTTGTACGTAGGCTGTTTGTTTACATTTTTTTTTATTGGTAATGCCACGTAGCGCTCTGTGTGAAAATCACTGCCTGTGCCGTGTGCAGTCAGTGGCCAGTTTGCATTGTTGTCATATGAACCTGCTATAGCTGGATGTGAACAGCGCGTACCGTTGCGCAGTTAGGGGTGAGCCGCCAGCACTGGTGCATGTGAGGAGAGATATGGCGGACTTTTCAAATTACATATATTATGACTTGTGATGATATTAAGGGTAAATACATTGTTTGTTGTTCTCTATTAAAATCTTTACTTTGCTAACTATCCCTATCAGTAGTTAGTGCCCTCCGTAGTTTGAATCTCTTATTTAGCTGGCAGTAGTGGTGCTCGCTGTATTGCCGTACTTCGAGTAATGACGATTTTTGTGAGGTAAGTGATTTCCGAAAGGTGTACTTTAATGTTACTCAGGGCCATTCTTTTGCAGGGATCTTTGATAGTCAGATTGCGTTGCGCTCAAAATATAGTGTGTCACTTTAAGCGCAGTTTTGTATACATTGTTGTTCAAAGGGGGACGTTTCAGAATACAGGGCCGAAGGTCAGCCAGCGCTGCCCTTACAACGTTTATCGGGTTTTCAATTATGTCTCTTGAGATGTTCATGGTTCATTATTTCCATTCATCATATTATCGCGCGTTTCCCATCAATCTTCGTTCGTTCATTTTCTAGGGACGTTAACAACATTCTGGCACATTTTTATCATCATTCACGCACTCACTTACTTACGACTATTTGTGCGGGGAGGTTACACTTGGGTCCATTTCCATTTACATTCAATGTTGATAGACCTTTTTTTTGTTGTTGTTTTGTTGCTGGCAGGTTACAAACGCCTCATTTTATGTTGGTTGCAGCGTTTTTCTCCTTCTTCTAGTGTTTTCCCCGCTCTCACCACCGCCCCCGCCCCTCCCGCATCCGTCGGTCTCACCACGTTCACTGACAGCCGCGTCTGCGGCTACACCACAACACAACAACGGCCCCCTCCCGGCAACCCATTCGTTTTCTCTTCTTTTGCACAAAAACAACGCCGCACGCGCCAGCCGAGCGCAGCGCAAGCCACCCACACCGCGCCCCTCCCCGTCTTTATAGCCCCCGCTTCTTGTTTTCTTCGTTTGCCCCCTCCCATCTCCCGAATGCCATGCCATGCCATGCCAGCAGCGTTACGCGTGCCCCTCCCCTGTCCACACACTACCGCGAAACGAACAGCCTTCCGGGCCACATGCAGGGCACGCCCACCGCCATTCCCGGACGCAATTCTCGAAACAACACACACACACACACAAAATGAACGCACTATCCCCACTTCGCTTCTCTCTCTCTCTCTCTCTCTCTCTCGTCCCTTCCCTTTAACGAAAGACAAACAAACCCCAGTTAACACACTTTCTCGACACCTTCATGTAGGGAGGGAGGGAGGGAGGGAGGGAGGGTGCGTGCGTTGTCTCGACCGTGACGGCAACCATCGACGATCCATTTCCCCCACTGGTAAAACATGTTCACTAACACCTACAGACATCATTCCGTACACACACAATGGCTTTGCACACGAACATAGACGGCACGGGCACTGTCGTACATTCTTCCTCAGAACCATCTCAACGAACGTTACATACACATCCGGGAAAGCAAAGCAAAGCAACGCAACGCAACGCACACAATTCAGCCGTCAAAGGTAACGTTCACCACGGCAGACACTTGCCGCCGCGCCGTTACACGCATTTCAGTGCGGCTACAATACACCTCCGACACGGGAACGTTCCGTTGCTCTACACCGCGTTTCTCCGTTTTGTTTGGTTTTTTTTTCTTTTTTCTCTCTCTCTACTTTTTTTCTTCCCCTCTGTCCTTTCCTCCACCATTCTCTCCTCACGTTCTGCCCAGACATTCGACCGATCACAGAGGTTCACCTTTCGGTAACCGTTCTCAGCGCGACGGTATGACGGGTGTTCAAGACGTACCGTTGCGTGATGCCGGTGTACCGCGCCGATCGACAGTTTCCCAGAGGCGACGGATCGGACCACATCACCGACACACACAAACACGTGTGCGCACATTCGCCAAAGCGACCGTCGTCTTCTAGCGTCGCGCTTACTGTACTGTACTGTACTGCACTGGACTGGACACGCGTGCATGCATCTTCAATGACGACGTCGGTGTGCGTGCGTCGTACGCACAAGCAGACACAGTCAGTCAGACACGACTATCGAAATCAGAGTCGGAGGGAAGGTACATCATCGTGCGTGTCGCCCGTACAATGCAATACACATTGGTGTCTCAATGCGCGTTCATTTAAACGTCACTCACACGCCTCCACGCTGCAGCATTTACAGACACATCTCACCCTCGCCATGTATGGCGTGCAAACCGACCCGAAAAAACGGCCGTCGTTACACACTGACATTCCCAACAATCGCGTTTCGTTTCCATCCGTCACGTAACTAACCGGCACCTCCATCCAAAGGACACATCACCGATCGCACTTCCCCCACCTCGCAGACAGGTAACACCAACGAGTTGTGCGCACGTGCCTCCATTCCACGTCACACCGTGGCCGTACCCCGCAACACGCGACGCGCCCCCATCAATCAAATTCATCGCATCGGCCACCCCACCCCGTCGCGTCGCAACCAAAGCGGTAGCTATTGCCGCCGTCCACCCACTCACACACAAAACAACAACAACAACAATTCCGCCCTTCCCGCAAAGGCCATTTGGTGGCCCTGAAAAGGGCCGTTTTTGCCGCTCTCGCAACGGAGGAGCCTTCTCTCCTTCCATTCCAGAGCCACCTCCTTACTTGGAGCTCGTGTACTTGGTCACCGCCTTCGTGCCCTCGCTCACGGCGTGCTTGGCCAGCTCGCCAGGCAGCAACAGCCGCACAGCGGTCTGGATCTCGCGGGACGTGATGGTCGAGCGCTTGTTGTAGTGCGCCAGGCGGGACGCCTCGGCCGCGATGCGCTCGAAAATGTCGTTCACGAAGCTGTTCATGATGCTCATCGCCTTCGACGAGATGCCCGTGTCAGGGTGCACCTGCTTCAGCACCTTGTAGATGTAGATGGCATAGCTCTCCTTCCTCTTGCGCTTCTTCTTCTTGTCGCCCTTCGAAATGTTCTTCTGAGCCTTGCCAGCCTTCTTGGCGGCCTTCCCGCTAGTCTTGGGCGGCATCTCAAACAAGAACGTGAACGTACGGCAGCAACACCAGTAGCAAGCGCTCCGCTCTAGTCAGCGTCTCCCCACACAGTGGCACCCAGCGCGCCCCGCCGCCGCACCTTTACCAGCTCGCCCCGTTGCGGCCGCCGACCAATGGGCCGCGAGCGCAACCGGCCGCCGCACCCGAGAGCATAAAGGACCCCCACCCCTGGCGGCGCCGCCACTCCGCTGCTCGACTCGCTGCGGCTCGCACCGTCCTTCGTCTCGTCTCGTTTTCACACCACAGCCCATCGCCATGTCCGGACGCGGAAAGGGAGGCAAAGTCAAGGGCAAGTCAAAGTCCCGCTCCAGCAGGGCCGGGCTCCAGTTCCCGGTCGGCAGAATCCACCGCCTCCTGCGCAAGGGAAACTACGCCGAGCGCGTCGGCGCCGGGGCGCCCGTCTACCTCGCCGCCGTCATGGAGTACCTCGCGGCTGAGGTGCTCGAGCTGGCCGGAAACGCGGCCCGCGACAACAAGAAGACGCGCATCATCCCGCGCCACCTGCAGCTTGCCATCCGCAACGACGAGGAGCTCAACAAGCTCCTGTCGGGCGTCACCATCGCACAGGGTGGTGTCCTGCCCAACATCCAGGCCGTCCTGCTGCCAAAGAAGACCGAGAAGAAGGCCTAAACAGAGAGGCCAGGCAATCGGCACGCGGACCCGCCGCCCAGCAGCGCTGCGTGCTCCCCTGCACGCAACGCGCTTTGCCGGCCCGGCTCACAACAATCGGCCCTTTTCAGGGCCACCACACAAACCTACGTCCAAAGCAAAATTGCAGTCGTCCTCGCCGCACTTTACTTTAACTTCACTTCCACAGCCGCCGCCGGCAACAAGACCATACCAACTGCTACGATTGCAGGGGGGAGAAATTCTGCGAGGTACCTCGGTGTCACGCCTGACATCCAAGTGTCACATAGGGGAACTTGGCACAAACGCTCACGCCAGGATGCAGATCCTGTACCCTGTTCCCTCGACCCCGCAACAGGCGTAGCGATACTGGAATATGCGCGCCCTGTATGGGGCTGTGCAGCCAGATCGACGATGCATCGCCTACAGAAGGGTCCAAAGCAGAGCGCTCTACGACGGGCCTTACACGTCCCCGCGGCAGACCTGCATAGAACCACTCACAACACGATTCCGCGCCCTGGCACAAGCGTTCTACGCCACCGCGCGGAAGTCAGAAAATGACTGTTACGTCTTGACCCTTGGGCGATATGAACACCACAGGGACAGATGTGCAAGACCCGAGAGTCGCTGCTCCAGCAGTAGCACAGACAGAACACATAATCACTCTCAACAAACAGCAACGTCCGAAAACAAGCACAGTACCGAAGATAAGAACAACACACAGAAAAGAGGAGCAAATGTCCACAGGCGACAATAACCTCCACCAACTCCCCCTCTAACGGTAAGAGGACTAAAAGAGAGAAGAACAAGAAGAGCCGCCGCCATCTTGTCGTCCACAGCCCGTGTGGCCCAACACACACACACACACACACACACACACACCTTGTTTTGTTTCGTTTGCCTCAAGCACCTCCACGCACGCACAGTCGCCTTCCAAACGACAAGACAACGACAGCAATAATGACCACTGCGAGAGGAGCGTGTCGACACACCGCCCTCCACTCCCGCGCGCCCCAAACAAACGAAACAGCTGATCCGGCCGCCTATCGGCACGCCTTGCCTCGGCAACTCCAACGCCGCCGCAAACACACACAGCCAAACCGCGCAAATATTCACCGCCTCTCGCACAACAACAACAACAACAACAACAACACACAGCCCGGCATCTCCATCGATCGATAAACAAAGCAAACACAAAACGCCCTCTCTCGCACACACAGCCACAAGACCCGCTTCCTTTCCTTTCTCCCAGTCACGTCACGTCAGTCAAACGAAAACGAAATGAAGAATGAAAGAAAGAAGGCAGGCAGGCAGGCAGGCAGGCAACACACGCAGCAACAACACAGACTCTTTCGCACTTTTCAATTTCCGAACAGTGTGGTGGCCCTGAAAAGGGCCGTTTTCGTCTCTCCCACGGCCGCGGGAAGGCCAACGCGGCACAGCACACCGGCTGCGACGCGCCTAACCGCCGAAACCGTACAGGGTGCGCCCCTGCCTCTTCAGGGCGTACACCACGTCCATGGCCGTCACAGTCTTGCGCTTGGCGTGCTCAGTGTACGTCACCGCGTCGCGGATCACGTTCTCCAGGAACACCTTCAGCACTCCGCGGGTCTCCTCGTAGATCAGACCAGAGATGCGCTTCACGCCGCCCCTGCGAGCCAGGCGGCGGATCGCGGGCTTCGTGATGCCCTGGATGTTGTCGCGCAACACCTTGCGGTGCCGCTTGGCGCCACCCTTGCCGAGCCCCTTTCCTCCCTTGCCGCGGCCAGTCATCTCTTCTAAATCCTCAAAAAAGCTCAGGCAAGCAAAACGTCTGCTGCAGCGGCTGGCTCCTCACCCGGCGCTAGCGAGTCGGCTACGGTCTGCGCCCAGCGCACGCGCCAGCCCCCCTATATAGACTCTGGCCCGCCCTCCCCCCACCACGCGCAACCGAGGGCATATAAGCGCACCACGGTGGCTGGCGCGCGCCCGGCGATTCCGCTGCCGGACTCGCTGCGACGCAGATCGTCTCAGCGCACGCAACGCCATGGCTGTGAAGCAGATTGCCGCCGCATTAGAAGTCCTGATCAAGGCGTTGGGCTTCACCGGCGGCCGCCAACGGCAGTCAAGGCGTAGAAGAACGCAGCGGGACGAGACGATGCTCCAGTGCTACAACTGCCAGCAGCTGGGGCACACCGCGCGCGGGTGTAAGAATGCCGTCGCGTGCTTAAAGTGCGCGGCGGCTCACGACACCCGCAGCTGCACGAAACCTCGTGGGGTGGCATGCAGCTGCGCGAACTGCGGCGGTCCACACGCCGCCAACTCGCGTAGCTGCGGCTACCTCCGCGATTCACGCCGTCCACTCGCCGCACCACGCCCTGCGGTGACGCCAAGCGCCTCGACGGCCGCCCCGCCCCCCCGCTCCGGCGTGGGGTGCGATCCGCGCCGACGTGAGGCTACCACCGACGAAGTTCTGGCCGGCTTCCAAGCCGCCTTCGCGGCCGAAAGGGCCGCACTGAAGGACGAGCTCGCAGCTGTGCATCGCCAGCTCCAGCAGCTGAGCGACGAGCTGCGGGCTGTCAAGAAGAAGTCGCCAGTTCCCGCCGCCATCCCCGCCGTGAGACGTCCGATGGGGGTCGACGCGGCCACGCAAACCACCGCCGCCCCTCCTGCAGCAATGCTGGAGGTCGCGCCCATGGAAACAGAGGAAGTGTCGCCTGGGCGGCCCCCCTCCCAGGGGGCAGCCACAAGCAAGGGTGCAACCGCGCCTCCTGACTGCTCTCAAGCCGAGCAACCAAAGAAGAAGAGGAAGGTGCGGCTTCCATTCCCAAGAATCGACGATGTGCAGGAAATCCTCAAGTACACTGCCTCGTCACTGAAGAGCGGGTCGTACCCCAAATCACACCTCCCATACCCCTACTCCCCACCCGGCCAGCCTAAGCCACCTCTCCCCCATCAACCGCTTGACCTACAGTCATATAGATGGCGTACCATACTAGCGGAAGCAGCCACGGACGAAGAGTTAGCCATCATCAACTCAAACCCAATATTCACGCCGTCCCAATGGGACAACCTGGTTGACGTCATAGAATCGTGGGTGTGGGAGGAGGCCCGGTCGGGTAGGAGACAGAAGAAGCTTCCTGGTGACATATATGTCAGGAAAAGTATGAAATCACAGCTCCAAGTCCAGAAATGATCACACCCAGGCAACCATAGGCGTAGCGGAGACCCACCATAACCACCGGCCAGTCATTTAGGCCTTTCGTCTTCCATTCCTCTAACTGTCCCTCTCTCTATTCTTTCATCTTTTTTCATAAAAAAAAAAAAAAAAAAAAAAAAAAAAAAAAAAAAAAAAAAAAAAAAGCAAGCACAAAGCCAGAAGTCAAGCAGAACCACACGTCAAGTATTTCCCTACCGAAAACGTCATGCCAGAAGGAGAAGCGCCTCGTGCGCTAGCACTTCACTTCCAGTCGAGGATTCTCCCTCATTCAAATGTGCAGGTACGCTGGCGCGCGCCCGTGTCGTCAAGGCAGCACCCGACGCAGCACCTCGCTCGCCTCCACGCCGCTCCGCTACCGCTATGGCCCGCACAAAGCAAACGGCCCGCAAGTCCACCGGCGGAAAGGCGCCGCGCAAACAGCTCGCCACCAAGGCGGCGAGGAAGAGCGCGCCCGCCACCGGCGGCGTCAAGAAGCCCCACCGCTACAGGCCGGGCACCGTCGCCCTGCGAGAAATCAGGCGCTACCAGAAGAGCACAGAGCTGCTCATCCGCAAGCTGCCATTCCAGCGCCTAGTGCGCGAGATCGCCCAGGACTTCAAGACCGACCTGCGCTTCCAGAGCTCCGCGGTCATGGCCCTGCAGGAGGCCAGCGAGGCCTACCTCGTCGGCCTCTTCGAAGACACCAACCTGTGCGCAATCCACGCCAAGCGCGTCACCATCATGCCCAAGGACATCCAGCTCGCGCGCCGCATCCGCGGCGAGCGCGCCTAAACACCGCGCCAGCCGCTGGGCACCGCCCACGCACGCAAACAAACAAAACGGCCCTTTTAAGGGCCACTAACATCACTCCGTCGCGAGCAAACTTTGTCGGTCGCCTCTCGCCCCACAACCAGAGAACCAAAGACAAAACACCGCTTCCACTTCCCGTCCGTCCGCCACAGCCGCTCTCCTCTGCCAGCTTGCTGGCGCGCGCAACAATCAATCAACATCATCCCTCCCCGGCGCGGCGCTCAAAGCGCACAACACCCATCGGCCGACGCCGTCAACCACACGGGTGGCTGGCCGGCCGCCGCTTCGTTTCGAAACAAACAAACAAAACAAAAAACCCGCACCAACGGCCAGCCAGGCACGCAGGCTCGTCCAACGCCACCGACCCTTTCCACATCTCAACGTCCCCCGCCCCCGTTGCAAGAACACACACACAACCAAGACAAGACACATCCGAGGAGAAGGCAGGCAAACAGACAGACAAACCAAAGTATTCAAACAACATGACACAAACCAACCGTCGGCCGGCCGCGACCAAAAACGGCGACAAGCAACCGCTACCGCCGCCCGCACCCGCCACCGACCCCCCGCAATCCAACCACCACGGCACGCAAACAGTATCCACACACGGGCATACAGAAACGCCAGACGGCACAACCACACCGCAACACGACAATCAAAACCTTCCCGACGTGCTTTGATGGCCCTGAGAAGGGCCGTTTTGGGCCGCGCGTCTCTTGCGCGCCACTAGACGACGGGGACGGGGGGGGGGTGGGGACGACGGAGTCAACCGCCAACCCTTCCTTTCCTTTCCCATTCCTTTCTTCTTCTCCTCTACTTCTTCTTCTTGGGCGACGCCTTCGCCTTAGACGGCGTCGTCGCCTTCTTCGGGCGCGGCGCCTTCGGCTTCTTCGTCGGAACCTTGGCGGCCTTCTTCGCCTTCGACGGCGACTTGGCCTTGGCCGGCTTGGCAGCAGCCGCCTTCTTCGCACCGGCGGGAGCGGCCGACGCCGCAGACGCCTTCTTGGCGGCGCCCGCCTTCCGACCAGTCGCCGCCTTCACGCCACCAGCCTTCTTTGCGCCGGCCGCACGGGCACCCTTCTTCTCCTTGCTGGCCGGAGCGGCGCGCTTCTTCTTGGCACCGCCAGCACGAGCCTTGCCGCCCTCAGCCGCCCCGCCGCCGGCGCCGGCAAGCTTGAAAGAGCCGGACGCGCCCTTCCCCTTCGTCTGCACCAGCTCGCCCGCCACCACGGCCGACTTGAGGTACTTCTTGATAAACGGCGCCAGCTTCTCCGCGTCCAGCTTGTAGTGCGCGGCAATGTACTTCTTGATCGCCTGCAGCGACGATCCGCCGCGCTCCTTCAGACTCTTGATGGCGGCCGTCACCATCTCAGAGGTGCGCGGGTGCGCAGGCTTGGCGCGCGGCTTCTTCGCAGACGACGCAGACTTTGCCTTCTTCGTAGTGCCGGTGGCGGCGGGTGCCGCAGCAGTCTCGTTCGTAGCCGCCTGATCTGCCATTTCGACGACGCGCGTTAACACACAACACAGCGAGCAGCGAGAGCGAGAAGAGACACGCAGCGAGCGGAGCGCACAGCAGAGGAATAGCCGCCTCGCGCCACAGGCCCAGCCAGTGTCGCGGGCGGGCGCGGACGGCCGAGAGAGCGGCCGCCACTCTGCGCGCCGCCGCGCCGCGCCTCCCGCGCTTGCTACCGCCCAACGTCCGACAGCCTGTGCGGAGCAGCCCCACACCTGCGCCACAACCACCCGCGCCTTTCAAACCACCGAGGATGGGGCTACACACAGCCACACCACAGTCGCCAACCAGTCGCCACGGCAGCGCCGCAAACCACGGCCAAACTGCAGCCACCGCGCGCTACAGCCTGGGTCGGCCCGCCGAGAATCGCCGCCCACGCCCAAATGCCGCCCCCACAGCCCCAGCCGGCGACCGGCCACAATGGCCAAACCTTCGGCAAAGGCCCCACACCGTCGCCGCGGCAGCCCGGCCAGCGCGGCCGGCGCCACAGCCACACAAGAGGAGGCGTGCGGCGATGACGGCCGTGCAAACGCACCTCCGCCGCCCCATCGCCCTCCCACCGTTTCCCGATCGGCCCGCAGCCGTCGGGCCACGTCCTCCTCCTCTCGCCCGCCAACATTCACAGCCCTTTCGTTCGTTTCCCAACAATTTCAATTGTGCCCGCCGCAAAAAACGGGCGCCGCCTGCAAAGCAACATGCTCCGCCGGAGCGCCCCTCGCCGCTTACGAGCCAACCCCTCGCCCGAGGCAAACCGAAATCCGCAACTACAGACCAACCCAATCTGCCGTCAGCACACACGACAGCCAACATCACGCGTTACGAGTTAGACATTAGGTTCACACGTCTCGGTTAGGTTCGGTGGACGTGGGTTAGGTTAAGGGCACTTGGGTTAGGTTAAGCATTCAAAACACACGTCAGGCGTCAGAGGTTAGGTTACGTTACGTTACATTAAGGTTAGGTTAGGTTAGGTTAGGGGCACTTGGGTTAGGTTAAGGGTCGGTGTTAGGTTAAGCGTCAAACTTAGGTTAAGCATTCAAACCACACGTCGGGCGTCCGAGGTTAGGTTAGGTTAGGTTAAGGCCACTTGGGTTAGGTTAAGCCTCAAACTTAGGTTAAGCATTCAAACACACGTCGGGCGTCAGGTGGCCGCAGCAGCCGCACCTACCTACCCACCCACCTCACGGCCGGACAGCTTGGCTTACTTGGCGCTGAGGCTGACCTCACCGCACCTCACCTCACGCTACGCAACGCTACACAGGTTCGGTTCGCTCAGCTTAGGCTTAGAGCTTAAGCGCCGAGGTCGGATTACGTTGGTTCACCTTCGGGCGCCACACTTTGGGTGTAAAGGTCGCGTCGGGTCGTCGGCACGCCGCAAAAACAAAAACAAAAGCGAAGCCACAGACAACGCCGACAAACGGGCAGCACGACCACGACCAGATACCGAGACACACGGACCACCCACCGGCCAAAGGGCACCAAACAACAAACCAGAGCACCACGTGTCGACCAGAGCAACCCGCCGCTCACGCGACGTGGCTGGCACCGAAGGGCCGCCGCAACTGCGCTTTCCGCGCCGGGCCGGATGCACGTGCGGCAACACCACCACCGCACACAGCCGCTGTTCAACATCAACCAACAACACGCCGCGGTCGCAGCCTCAACGCCAGCACACGTTTGCACCACCATTCACACGCACCGCACAAACAGCTGTCGCCGACAACACAAACACACCGCAACGACGCCGCCGCCTCTACTTGTGCCGGCCACCCACCCCACCGACGGCGCACCTGTCGCCAGCCGGCAGTCGGCAGTCGGCACGGGAAACGCACACCGCCACTTCGCTCGCGCGCACGCCACCAACCAGTCGTCGTCTCCAAAAACAACAAACAAACATAGGGCAGGCAACAAATCGCCTCGCACGAACCGTCCACAAAACTATCAAAGCACAGCCTCTGGCTAACGGCCACGACGCAGCGGCACGCTGCTCCTTTCCCCGCCCCACTCCATTCACAAAGTCACGCGACACCTTTCCGCCACTACGCGCAGCCGCACCCGACGCCCGTGGCAACGACACAACTACTGCACTATCCACCGTACACACAGCCAGCCAGCCAGCCAGCCAGCCAAAACCACACCAACGACCCAAACACGCACGTGCAACGGCACGCCCCAAACCAGTCAACGTCGACAACCACACGCACGGCTGGAAACAGGCGTCCTTCCACGTTGCCATCAAGCTACACACAAGACACAAGGAACCAACAACAGCACGCCTGCCCGCCCGCCCCACTCTCACGCCGCAAAAAGCACACCGAAACCGCCAAACGCACATTCCCATCGCACTGACACCGACCGGCTCGCTACCACCACACCTCTCGGCAGCCGTTTCGCAGACATGACACGGCGCGACATGACATCACGACCAACTCTCCTTTCCCCGACGCCTTCGGCCGGAGCACAACGCCGCCAATTCGCCACACAGTCACACACACTCACAGTCGACAAGCGCCCGCCCTCCCTGCACGACGCCGCGCAGCAAACGCGCCCGCAAACACATACCCTCTCCTCTCTCTCGGCCGCCCGACGCGCCAACCGCCACACCGCCAGCCACTCGCAATTGTGCACTGCCGCCAGCCACACGTCCAACACGCCGCGCCGCCTCCGGCCACCCGCCAGGGGGCGCTCACGTCCGCGACAACAGCGCGGCCCGCCGGGCCAAACCGAACCGAGCCGCCCGCCGCTGCTCTGCACATCTTCCTGCGCGCATCAACAAAACGAGGCAAGCGAGCACACCCCGTCACAACGCCACATCACGCAAATGCCGTGCCGACCTCTTGTGTCTACCGCCTAAATTGCACTCACCAGCCGCCCCTTCTTCTTCCTATCTATCTATCTGTGCGTCTGTGTCGGTCCGCGCGTGACGCCTCTCAACATCCGCCGTCGCCGTCCCCGTTTCCGCCCCAATGCCATCGTCGCGCCGCCGCCTCCTCCTCCTCCGCCGCCCCTGTCCGGCCCGCACCACACCATACACCGCTGCTTGTCCCGGCCGTTGCCACCAAAGGCGCCTACCGCAAACGCGCCACGCCGCAGCCCCCGTGCGTGCATCTCCGTGCCGACGCTGCCTCTCTGCCCTCCCGCACGCACTCGACCGACCGACATGCACTGCGTCGACGGCCTCGACAACACAGTCTCTGGGCTCCGCACTGCGTGTTCCGGTACGCGCGCTCAAACACCTATGTACTCATTACCAGCGATGGCGAGGCACCACACAATCTCTGACCAGAGAGTTTCTTATCGTCGCTAGTCTGCGCCACACGACACTAGTGGCACGTAGCGGGTCGGCAGGAACAGTTGTCATCTCTATGTGGCGGGTCGGGAGAGGTCGTAGTCAGTCGACGACAGTATTAGCGAGTGGACGATTGTACTGAGCGGGCGGCGGCGTGCTCTTCTCGCGACTCTGGTCTCCGTTCGGGACGATGCATATTGTTATAAAAGGTAAGGTAATGAAGCTGCATTGCGCAAATCTAATAATGTATGTCAATTGTAACTATTTTCTTCACAACAAAATGCCCCAATAATACTTTGTTTCCAAAGTAACTTTTTTTTAAAGGTAAAACCATTCATTTCCATTTAAAGAATATTTCCTCCAACAATCAAAAAATTAAATGTGAGCCGGCATTCATTGCACGAAGCTGTGTACAGGTATCTACAGTTAAGAGCACATATAGATGCAGTTTGTTTCCTCTTTTGCCTTTTTTTTTCATTGACGTAACGATCTTTTGCTCTTTTTTTTTGTTTTTTATTCTGATTTGTACGTAGGCTGTTTGTTTACATTTTTTTTTATTGGTAATGCCACGTAGCGCTCTGTGTGAAAATCACTGCCTGTGCCGTGTGCAGTCAGTGGCCAGTTTGCATTGTTGTCATATGAACCTGCTATAGCTGGATGTGAACAGCGCGTACCGTTGCGCAGTTAGGGGTGAGCCGCCAGCACTGGTGCATGTGAGGAGAGATATGGCGGACTTTTCAAATTACATATATTATGACTTGTGATGATATTAAGGGTAAATACATTGTTTGTTGTTCTCTATTAAAATCTTTACTTTGCTAACTATCCCTATCAGTAGTTAGTGCCCTCCGTAGTTTGAATCTCTTATTTAGCTGGCAGTAGTGGTGCTCGCTGTATTGCCGTACTTCGAGTAATGACGATTTTTGTGAGGTAAGTGATTTCCGAAAGGTGTACTTTAATGTTACTCAGGGCCATTCTTTTGCAGGGATCTTTGATAGTCAGATTGCGTTGCGCTCAAAATATAGTGTGTCACTTTAAGCGCAGTTTTGTATACATTGTTGTTCAAAGGGGGACGTTTCAGAATACAGGGCCGAAGGTCAGCCAGCGCTGCCCTTACAACGTTTATCGGGTTTTCAATTATGTCTCTTGAGATGTTCATGGTTCATTATTTCCATTCATCATATTATCGCGCGTTTCCCATCAATCTTCGTTCGTTCATTTTCTAGGGACGTTAACAACATTCTGGCACATTTTTATCATCATTCACGCACTCACTTACTTACGACTATTTGTGCGGGGAGGTTACACTTGGGTCCATTTCCATTTACATTCAATGTTGATAGACCTTTTTTTTGTTGTTGTTTTGTTGCTGGCAGGTTACAAACGCCTCATTTTATGTTGGTTGCAGCGTTTTTCTCCTTCTTCTAGTGTTTTCCCCGCTCTCACCACCGCCCCCGCCCCTCCCGCATCCGTCGGTCTCACCACGTTCACTGACAGCCGCGTCTGCGGCTACACCACAACACAACAACGGCCCCCTCCCGGCAACCCATTCGTTTTCTCTTCTTTTGCACAAAAACAACGCCGCACGCGCCAGCCGAGCGCAGCGCAAGCCACCCACACCGCGCCCCTCCCCGTCTTTATAGCCCCCGCTTCTTGTTTTCTTCGTTTGCCCCCTCCCATCTCCCGAATGCCATGCCATGCCATGCCAGCAGCGTTACGCGTGCCCCTCCCCTGTCCACACACTACCGCGAAACGAACAGCCTTCCGGGCCACATGCAGGGCACGCCCACCGCCATTCCCGGACGCAATTCTCGAAACAACACACACACACACACAAAATGAACGCACTATCCCCACTTCGCTTCTCTCTCTCTCTCTCTCTCTCTCTCTCGTCCCTTCCCTTTAACGAAAGACAAACAAACCCCAGTTAACACACTTTCTCGACACCTTCATGTAGGGAGGGAGGGAGGGAGGGAGGGAGGGTGCGTGCGTTGTCTCGACCGTGACGGCAACCATCGACGATCCATTTCCCCCACTGGTAAAACATGTTCACTAACACCTACAGACATCATTCCGTACACACACAATGGCTTTGCACACGAACATAGACGGCACGGGCACTGTCGTACATTCTTCCTCAGAACCATCTCAACGAACGTTACATACACATCCGGGAAAGCAAAGCAAAGCAACGCAACGCAACGCACACAATTCAGCCGTCAAAGGTAACGTTCACCACGGCAGACACTTGCCGCCGCGCCGTTACACGCATTTCAGTGCGGCTACAATACACCTCCGACACGGGAACGTTCCGTTGCTCTACACCGCGTTTCTCCGTTTTGTTTGGTTTTTTTTTCTTTTTTCTCTCTCTCTACTTTTTTTCTTCCCCTCTGTCCTTTCCTCCACCATTCTCTCCTCACGTTCTGCCCAGACATTCGACCGATCACAGAGGTTCACCTTTCGGTAACCGTTCTCAGCGCGACGGTATGACGGGTGTTCAAGACGTACCGTTGCGTGATGCCGGTGTACCGCGCCGATCGACAGTTTCCCAGAGGCGACGGATCGGACCACATCACCGACACACACAAACACGTGTGCGCACATTCGCCAAAGCGACCGTCGTCTTCTAGCGTCGCGCTTACTGTACTGTACTGTACTGCACTGGACTGGACACGCGTGCATGCATCTTCAATGACGACGTCGGTGTGCGTGCGTCGTACGCACAAGCAGACACAGTCAGTCAGACACGACTATCGAAATCAGAGTCGGAGGGAAGGTACATCATCGTGCGTGTCGCCCGTACAATGCAATACACATTGGTGTCTCAATGCGCGTTCATTTAAACGTCACTCACACGCCTCCACGCTGCAGCATTTACAGACACATCTCACCCTCGCCATGTATGGCGTGCAAACCGACCCGAAAAAACGGCCGTCGTTACACACTGACATTCCCAACAATCGCGTTTCGTTTCCATCCGTCACGTAACTAACCGGCACCTCCATCCAAAGGACACATCACCGATCGCACTTCCCCCACCTCGCAGACAGGTAACACCAACGAGTTGTGCGCACGTGCCTCCATTCCACGTCACACCGTGGCCGTACCCCGCAACACGCGACGCGCCCCCATCAATCAAATTCATCGCATCGGCCACCCCACCCCGTCGCGTCGCAACCAAAGCGGTAGCTATTGCCGCCGTCCACCCACTCACACACAAAACAACAACAACAACAATTCCGCCCTTCCCGCAAAGGCCATTTGGTGGCCCTGAAAAGGGCCGTTTTTGCCGCTCTCGCAACGGAGGAGCCTTCTCTCCTTCCATTCCAGAGCCACCTCCTTACTTGGAGCTCGTGTACTTGGTCACCGCCTTCGTGCCCTCGCTCACGGCGTGCTTGGCCAGCTCGCCAGGCAGCAACAGCCGCACAGCGGTCTGGATCTCGCGGGACGTGATGGTCGAGCGCTTGTTGTAGTGCGCCAGGCGGGACGCCTCGGCCGCGATGCGCTCGAAAATGTCGTTCACGAAGCTGTTCATGATGCTCATCGCCTTCGACGAGATGCCCGTGTCAGGGTGCACCTGCTTCAGCACCTTGTAGATGTAGATGGCATAGCTCTCCTTCCTCTTGCGCTTCTTCTTCTTGTCGCCCTTCGAAATGTTCTTCTGAGCCTTGCCAGCCTTCTTGGCGGCCTTCCCGCTAGTCTTGGGCGGCATCTCAAACAAGAACGTGAACGTACGGCAGCAACACCAGTAGCAAGCGCTCCGCTCTAGTCAGCGTCTCCCCACACAGTGGCACCCAGCGCGCCCCGCCGCCGCACCTTTACCAGCTCGCCCCGTTGCGGCCGCCGACCAATGGGCCGCGAGCGCAACCGGCCGCCGCACCCGAGAGCATAAAGGACCCCCACCCCTGGCGGCGCCGCCACTCCGCTGCTCGACTCGCTGCGGCTCGCACCGTCCTTCGTCTCGTCTCGTTTTCACACCACAGCCCATCGCCATGTCCGGACGCGGAAAGGGAGGCAAAGTCAAGGGCAAGTCAAAGTCCCGCTCCAGCAGGGCCGGGCTCCAGTTCCCGGTCGGCAGAATCCACCGCCTCCTGCGCAAGGGAAACTACGCCGAGCGCGTCGGCGCCGGGGCGCCCGTCTACCTCGCCGCCGTCATGGAGTACCTCGCGGCTGAGGTGCTCGAGCTGGCCGGAAACGCGGCCCGCGACAACAAGAAGACGCGCATCATCCCGCGCCACCTGCAGCTTGCCATCCGCAACGACGAGGAGCTCAACAAGCTCCTGTCGGGCGTCACCATCGCACAGGGTGGTGTCCTGCCCAACATCCAGGCCGTCCTGCTGCCAAAGAAGACCGAGAAGAAGGCCTAAACAGAGAGGCCAGGCAATCGGCACGCGGACCCGCCGCCCAGCAGCGCTGCGTGCTCCCCTGCACGCAACGCGCTTTGCCGGCCCGGCTCACAACAATCGGCCCTTTTCAGGGCCACCACACAAACCTACGTCCAAAGCAAAATTGCAGTCGTCCTCGCCGCACTTTACTTTAACTTCACTTCCACAGCCGCCGCCGGCAACAAGACCATACCAACTGCTACGATTGCAGGGGGGAGAAATTCTGCGAGGTACCTCGGTGTCACGCCTGACATCCAAGTGTCACATAGGGGAACTTGGCACAAACGCTCACGCCAGGATGCAGATCCTGTACCCTGTTCCCTCGACCCCGCAACAGGCGTAGCGATACTGGAATATGCGCGCCCTGTATGGGGCTGTGCAGCCAGATCGACGATGCATCGCCTACAGAAGGGTCCAAAGCAGAGCGCTCTACGACGGGCCTTACACGTCCCCGCGGCAGACCTGCATAGAACCACTCACAACACGATTCCGCGCCCTGGCACAAGCGTTCTACGCCACCGCGCGGAAGTCAGAAAATGACTGTTACGTCTTGACCCTTGGGCGATATGAACACCACAGGGACAGATGTGCAAGACCCGAGAGTCGCTGCTCCAGCAGTAGCACAGACAGAACACATAATCACTCTCAACAAACAGCAACGTCCGAAAACAAGCACAGTACCGAAGATAAGAACAACACACAGAAAAGAGGAGCAAATGTCCACAGGCGACAATAACCTCCACCAACTCCCCCTCTAACGGTAAGAGGACTAAAAGAGAGAAGAACAAGAAGAGCCGCCGCCATCTTGTCGTCCACAGCCCGTGTGGCCCAACACACACACACACACACACACACACACACCTTGTTTTGTTTCGTTTGCCTCAAGCACCTCCACGCACGCACAGTCGCCTTCCAAACGACAAGACAACGACAGCAATAATGACCACTGCGAGAGGAGCGTGTCGACACACCGCCCTCCACTCCCGCGCGCCCCAAACAAACGAAACAGCTGATCCGGCCGCCTATCGGCACGCCTTGCCTCGGCAACTCCAACGCCGCCGCAAACACACACAGCCAAACCGCGCAAATATTCACCGCCTCTCGCACAACAACAACAACAACAACAACAACACACAGCCCGGCATCTCCATCGATCGATAAACAAAGCAAACACAAAACGCCCTCTCTCGCACACACAGCCACAAGACCCGCTTCCTTTCCTTTCTCCCAGTCACGTCACGTCAGTCAAACGAAAACGAAATGAAGAATGAAAGAAAGAAGGCAGGCAGGCAGGCAGGCAGGCAACACACGCAGCAACAACACAGACTCTTTCGCACTTTTCAATTTCCGAACAGTGTGGTGGCCCTGAAAAGGGCCGTTTTCGTCTCTCCCACGGCCGCGGGAAGGCCAACGCGGCACAGCACACCGGCTGCGACGCGCCTAACCGCCGAAACCGTACAGGGTGCGCCCCTGCCTCTTCAGGGCGTACACCACGTCCATGGCCGTCACAGTCTTGCGCTTGGCGTGCTCAGTGTACGTCACCGCGTCGCGGATCACGTTCTCCAGGAACACCTTCAGCACTCCGCGGGTCTCCTCGTAGATCAGACCAGAGATGCGCTTCACGCCGCCCCTGCGAGCCAGGCGGCGGATCGCGGGCTTCGTGATGCCCTGGATGTTGTCGCGCAACACCTTGCGGTGCCGCTTGGCGCCACCCTTGCCGAGCCCCTTTCCTCCCTTGCCGCGGCCAGTCATCTCTTCTAAATCCTCAAAAAAGCTCAGGCAAGCAAAACGTCTGCTGCAGCGGCTGGCTCCTCACCCGGCGCTAGCGAGTCGGCTACGGTCTGCGCCCAGCGCACGCGCCAGCCCCCCTATATAGACTCTGGCCCGCCCTCCCCCCACCACGCGCAACCGAGGGCATATAAGCGCACCACGGTGGCTGGCGCGCGCCCGTGTCGTCAAGGCAGCACCCGACGCAGCACCTCGCTCGCCTCCACGCCGCTCCGCTACCGCTATGGCCCGCACAAAGCAAACGGCCCGCAAGTCCACCGGCGGAAAGGCGCCGCGCAAACAGCTCGCCACCAAGGCGGCGAGGAAGAGCGCGCCCGCCACCGGCGGCGTCAAGAAGCCCCACCGCTACAGGCCGGGCACCGTCGCCCTGCGAGAAATCAGGCGCTACCAGAAGAGCACAGAGCTGCTCATCCGCAAGCTGCCATTCCAGCGCCTAGTGCGCGAGATCGCCCAGGACTTCAAGACCGACCTGCGCTTCCAGAGCTCCGCGGTCATGGCCCTGCAGGAGGCCAGCGAGGCCTACCTCGTCGGCCTCTTCGAAGACACCAACCTGTGCGCAATCCACGCCAAGCGCGTCACCATCATGCCCAAGGACATCCAGCTCGCGCGCCGCATCCGCGGCGAGCGCGCCTAAACACCGCGCCAGCCGCTGGGCACCGCCCACGCACGCAAACAAACAAAACGGCCCTTTTAAGGGCCACTAACATCACTCCGTCGCGAGCAAACTTTGTCGGTCGCCTCTCGCCCCACAACCAGAGAACCAAAGACAAAACACCGCTTCCACTTCCCGTCCGTCCGCCACAGCCGCTCTCCTCTGCCAGCTTGCTGGCGCGCGCAACAATCAATCAACATCATCCCTCCCCGGCGCGGCGCTCAAAGCGCACAACACCCATCGGCCGACGCCGTCAACCACACGGGTGGCTGGCCGGCCGCCGCTTCGTTTCGAAACAAACAAACAAAACAAAAAACCCGCACCAACGGCCAGCCAGGCACGCAGGCTCGTCCAACGCCACCGACCCTTTCCACATCTCAACGTCCCCCGCCCCCGTTGCAAGAACACACACACAACCAAGACAAGACACATCCGAGGAGAAGGCAGGCAAACAGACAGACAAACCAAAGTATTCAAACAACATGACACAAACCAACCGTCGGCCGGCCGCGACCAAAAACGGCGACAAGCAACCGCTACCGCCGCCCGCACCCGCCACCGACCCCCCGCAATCCAACCACCACGGCACGCAAACAGTATCCACACACGGGCATACAGAAACGCCAGACGGCACAACCACACCGCAACACGACAATCAAAACCTTCCCGACGTGCTTTGATGGCCCTGAGAAGGGCCGTTTTGGGCCGCGCGTCTCTTGCGCGCCACTAGACGACGGGGACGGGGGGGGGGGTGGGGACGACGGAGTCAACCGCCAACCCTTCCTTTCCTTTCCCATTCCTTTCTTCTTCTCCTCTACTTCTTCTTCTTGGGCGACGCCTTCGCCTTAGACGGCGTCGTCGCCTTCTTCGGGCGCGGCGCCTTCGGCTTCTTCGTCGGAACCTTGGCGGCCTTCTTCGCCTTCGTCGGCGACTTGGCCTTGGCCGGCTTGGCAGCAGCCGCCTTCTTCGCACCGGCGGGAGCGGCCGACGCCGCAGACGCCTTCTTGGCGGCGCCCGCCTTCCGACCAGTCGCCGCCTTCACGCCACCAGCCTTCTTTGCGCCGGCCGCACGGGCACCCTTCTTCTCCTTGCTGGCCGGAGCGGCGCGCTTCTTCTTGGCACCGCCAGCACGAGCCTTGCCGCCCTCAGCCGCCCCGCCGCCGGCGCCGGCAAGCTTGAAAGAGCCGGACGCGCCCTTCCCCTTCGTCTGCACCAGCTCGCCCGCCACCACGGCCGACTTGAGGTACTTCTTGATAAACGGCGCCAGCTTCTCCGCGTCCAGCTTGTAGTGCGCGGCAATGTACTTCTTGATCGCCTGCAGCGACGATCCGCCGCGCTCCTTCAGACTCTTGATGGCGGCCGTCACCATCTCAGAGGTGCGCGGGTGCGCAGGCTTGGCGCGCGGCTTCTTCGCAGACGACGCAGACTTTGCCTTCTTCGTAGTGCCGGTGGCGGCGGGTGCCGCAGCAGTCTCGTTCGTAGCCGCCTGATCTGCCATTTCGACGACGCGCGTTAACACACAACACAGCGAGCAGCGAGAGCGAGAAGAGACACGCAGCGAGCGGAGCGCACAGCAGAGGAATAGCCGCCTCGCGCCACAGGCCCAGCCAGTGTCGCGGGCGGGCGCGGACGGCCGAGAGAGCGGCCGCCACTCTGCGCGCCGCCGCGCCGCGCCTCCCGCGCTTGCTACCGCCCAACGTCCGACAGCCTGTGCGGAGCAGCCCCACACCTGCGCCACAACCACCCGCGCCTTTCAAACCACCGAGGATGGGGCTACACACAGCCACACCACAGTCGCCAACCAGTCGCCACGGCAGCGCCGCAAACCACGGCCAAACTGCAGCCACCGCGCGCTACAGCCTGGGTCGGCCCGCCGAGAATCGCCGCCCACGCCCAAATGCCGCCCCCACAGCCCCAGCCGGCGACCGGCCACAATGGCCAAACCTTCGGCAAAGGCCCCACACCGTCGCCGCGGCAGCCCGGCCAGCGCGGCCGGCGCCACAGCCACACAAGAGGAGGCGTGCGGCGATGACGGCCGTGCAAACGCACCTCCGCCGCCCCATCGCCCTCCCACCGTTTCCCGATCGGCCCGCAGCCGTCGGGCCACGTCCTCCTCCTCTCGCCCGCCAACATTCACAGCCCTTTCGTTCGTTTCCCAACAATTTCAATTGTGCCCGCCGCAAAAAACGGGCGCCGCCTGCAAAGCAACATGCTCCGCCGGAGCGCCCCTCGCCGCTTACGAGCCAACCCCTCGCCCGAGGCAAACCGAAATCCGCAACTACAGACCAACCCAATCTGCCGTCAGCACACACGACAGCCAACATCACGCGTTACGAGTTAGACATTAGGTTCACACGTCTCGGTTAGGTTCGGTGGACGTGGGTTAGGTTAAGGGCACTTGGGTTAGGTTAAGCATTCAAAACACACGTCAGGCGTCAGAGGTTAGGTTACGTTACGTTACATTAAGGTTAGGTTAGGTTAGGTTAGGGGCACTTGGGTTAGGTTAAGGGTCGGTGTTAGGTTAAGCGTCAAACTTAGGTTAAGCATTCAAACCACACGTCGGGCGTCCGAGGTTAGGTTAGGTTAGGTTAAGGCCACTTGGGTTAGGTTAAGCCTCAAACTTAGGTTAAGCATTCAAACACACGTCGGGCGTCAGGTGGCCGCAGCAGCCGCACCTACCTACCCACCCACCTCACGGCCGGACAGCTTGGCTTACTTGGCGCTGAGGCTGACCTCACCGCACCTCACCTCACGCTACGCAACGCTACACAGGTTCGGTTCGCTCAGCTTAGGCTTAGAGCTTAAGCGCCGAGGTCGGATTACGTTGGTTCACCTTCGGGCGCCACACTTTGGGTGTAAAGGTCGCGTCGGGTCGTCGGCACGCCGCAAAAACAAAAACAAAAGCGAAGCCACAGACAACGCCGACAAACGGGCAGCACGACCACGACCAGATACCGAGACACACGGACCACCCACCGGCCAAAGGGCACCAAACAACAAACCAGAGCACCACGTGTCGACCAGAGCAACCCGCCGCTCACGCGACGTGGCTGGCACCGAAGGGCCGCCGCAACTGCGCTTTCCGCGCCGGGCCGGATGCACGTGCGGCAACACCACCACCGCACACAGCCGCTGTTCAACATCAACCAACAACACGCCGCGGTCGCAGCCTCAACGCCAGCACACGTTTGCACCACCATTCACACGCACCGCACAAACAGCTGTCGCCGACAACACAAACACACCGCAACGACGCCGCCGCCTCTACTTGTGCCGGCCACCCACCCCACCGACGGCGCACCTGTCGCCAGCCGGCAGTCGGCAGTCGGCACGGGAAACGCACACCGCCACTTCGCTCGCGCGCACGCCACCAACCAGTCGTCGTCTCCAAAAACAACAAACAAACATAGGGCAGGCAACAAATCGCCTCGCACGAACCGTCCACAAAACTATCAAAGCACAGCCTCTGGCTAACGGCCACGACGCAGCGGCACGCTGCTCCTTTCCCCGCCCCACTCCATTCACAAAGTCACGCGACACCTTTCCGCCACTACGCGCAGCCGCACCCGACGCCCGTGGCAACGACACAACTACTGCACTATCCACCGTACACACAGCCAGCCAGCCAGCCAGCCAGCCAAAACCACACCAACGACCCAAACACGCACGTGCAACGGCACGCCCCAAACCAGTCAACGTCGACAACCACACGCACGGCTGGAAACAGGCGTCCTTCCACGTTGCCATCAAGCTACACACAAGACACAAGGAACCAACAACAGCACGCCTGCCCGCCCGCCCCACTCTCACGCCGCAAAAAGCACACCGAAACCGCCAAACGCACATTCCCATCGCACTGACACCGACCGGCTCGCTACCACCACACCTCTCGGCAGCCGTTTCGCAGACATGACACGGCGCGACATGACATCACGACCAACTCTCCTTTCCCCGACGCCTTCGGCCGGAGCACAACGCCGCCAATTCGCCACACAGTCACACACACTCACAGTCGACAAGCGCCCGCCCTCCCTGCACGACGCCGCGCAGCAAACGCGCCCGCAAACACATACCCTCTCCTCTCTCTCGGCCGCCCGACGCGCCAACCGCCACACCGCCAGCCACTCGCAATTGTGCACTGCCGCCAGCCACACGTCCAACACGCCGCGCCGCCTCCGGCCACCCGCCAGGGGGCGCTCACGTCCGCGACAACAGCGCGGCCCGCCGGGCCAAACCGAACCGAGCCGCCCGCCGCTGCTCTGCACATCTTCCTGCGCGCATCAACAAAACGAGGCAAGCGAGCACACCCCGTCACAACGCCACATCACGCAAATGCCGTGCCGACCTCTTGTGTCTACCGCCTAAATTGCACTCACCAGCCGCCCCTTCTTCTTCCTATCTATCTATCTGTGCGTCTGTGTCGGTCCGCGCGTGACGCCTCTCAACATCCGCCGTCGCCGTCCCCGTTTCCGCCCCAATGCCATCGTCGCGCCGCCGCCTCCTCCTCCTCCGCCGCCCCTGTCCGGCCCGCACCACACCATACACCGCTGCTTGTCCCGGCCGTTGCCACCAAAGGCGCCTACCGCAAACGCGCCACGCCGCAGCCCCCGTGCGTGCATCTCCGTGCCGACGCTGCCTCTCTGCCCTCCCGCACGCACTCGACCGACCGACATGCACTGCGTCGACGGCCTCGACAACACAGTCTCTGGGCTCCGCACTGCGTGTTCCGGTACGCGCGCTCAAACACCTATGTACTCATTACCAGCGATGGCGAGGCACCACACAATCTCTGACCAGAGAGTTTCTTATCGTCGCTAGTCTGCGCCACACGACACTAGTGGCACGTAGCGGGTCGGCAGGAACAGTTGTCATCTCTATGTGGCGGGTCGGGAGAGGTCGTAGTCAGTCGACGACAGTATTAGCGAGTGGACGATTGTACTGAGCGGGCGGCGGCGTGCTCTTCTCGCGACTCTGGTCTCCGTTCGGGACGATGCATATTGTTATAAAAGGTAAGGTAATGAAGCTGCATTGCGCAAATCTAATAATGTATGTCAATTGTAACTATTTTCTTCACAACAAAATGCCCCAATAATACTTTGTTTCCAAAGTAACTTTTTTTTAAAGGTAAAACCATTCATTTCCATTTAAAGAATATTTCCTCCAACAATCAAAAAATTAAATGTGAGCCGGCATTCATTGCACGAAGCTGTGTACAGGTATCTACAGTTAAGAGCACATATAGATGCAGTTTGTTTCCTCTTTTGCCTTTTTTTTTCATTGACGTAACGATCTTTTGCTCTTTTTTTTTGTTTTTTATTCTGATTTGTACGTAGGCTGTTTGTTTACATTTTTTTTTATTGGTAATGCCACGTAGCGCTCTGTGTGAAAATCACTGCCTGTGCCGTGTGCAGTCAGTGGCCAGTTTGCATTGTTGTCATATGAACCTGCTATAGCTGGATGTGAACAGCGCGTACCGTTGCGCAGTTAGGGGTGAGCCGCCAGCACTGGTGCATGTGAGGAGAGATATGGCGGACTTTTCAAATTACATATATTATGACTTGTGATGATATTAAGGGTAAATACATTGTTTGTTGTTCTCTATTAAAATCTTTACTTTGCTAACTATCCCTATCAGTAGTTAGTGCCCTCCGTAGTTTGAATCTCTTATTTAGCTGGCAGTAGTGGTGCTCGCTGTATTGCCGTACTTCGAGTAATGACGATTTTTGTGAGGTAAGTGATTTCCGAAAGGTGTACTTTAATGTTACTCAGGGCCATTCTTTTGCAGGGATCTTTGATAGTCAGATTGCGTTGCGCTCAAAATATAGTGTGTCACTTTAAGCGCAGTTTTGTATACATTGTTGTTCAAAGGGGGACGTTTCAGAATACAGGGCCGAAGGTCAGCCAGCGCTGCCCTTACAACGTTTATCGGGTTTTCAATTATGTCTCTTGAGATGTTCATGGTTCATTATTTCCATTCATCATATTATCGCGCGTTTCCCATCAATCTTCGTTCGTTCATTTTCTAGGGACGTTAACAACATTCTGGCACATTTTTATCATCATTCACGCACTCACTTACTTACGACTATTTGTGCGGGGAGGTTACACTTGGGTCCATTTCCATTTACATTCAATGTTGATAGACCTTTTTTTTGTTGTTGTTTTGTTGCTGGCAGGTTACAAACGCCTCATTTTATGTTGGTTGCAGCGTTTTTCTCCTTCTTCTAGTGTTTTCCCCGCTCTCACCACCGCCCCCGCCCCTCCCGCATCCGTCGGTCTCACCACGTTCACTGACAGCCGCGTCTGCGGCTACACCACAACACAACAACGGCCCCCTCCCGGCAACCCATTCGTTTTCTCTTCTTTTGCACAAAAACAACGCCGCACGCGCCAGCCGAGCGCAGCGCAAGCCACCCACACCGCGCCCCTCCCCGTCTTTATAGCCCCCGCTTCTTGTTTTCTTCGTTTGCCCCCTCCCATCTCCCGAATGCCATGCCATGCCATGCCAGCAGCGTTACGCGTGCCCCTCCCCTGTCCACACACTACCGCGAAACGAACAGCCTTCCGGGCCACATGCAGGGCACGCCCACCGCCATTCCCGGACGCAATTCTCGAAACAACACACACACACACACAAAATGAACGCACTATCCCCACTTCGCTTCTCTCTCTCTCTCTCTCTCTCTCTCGTCCCTTCCCTTTAACGAAAGACAAACAAACCCCAGTTAACACACTTTCTCGACACCTTCATGTAGGGAGGGAGGGAGGGAGGGAGGGAGGGTGCGTGCGTTGTCTCGACCGTGACGGCAACCATCGACGATCCATTTCCCCCACTGGTAAAACATGTTCACTAACACCTACAGACATCATTCCGTACACACACAATGGCTTTGCACACGAACATAGACGGCACGGGCACTGTCGTACATTCTTCCTCAGAACCATCTCAACGAACGTTACATACACATCCGGGAAAGCAAAGCAAAGCAACGCAACGCAACGCACACAATTCAGCCGTCAAAGGTAACGTTCACCACGGCAGACACTTGCCGCCGCGCCGTTACACGCATTTCAGTGCGGCTACAATACACCTCCGACACGGGAACGTTCCGTTGCTCTACACCGCGTTTCTCCGTTTTGTTTGGTTTTTTTTTCTTTTTTCTCTCTCTCTACTTTTTTTCTTCCCCTCTGTCCTTTCCTCCACCATTCTCTCCTCACGTTCTGCCCAGACATTCGACCGATCACAGAGGTTCACCTTTCGGTAACCGTTCTCAGCGCGACGGTATGACGGGTGTTCAAGACGTACCGTTGCGTGATGCCGGTGTACCGCGCCGATCGACAGTTTCCCAGAGGCGACGGATCGGACCACATCACCGACACACACAAACACGTGTGCGCACATTCGCCAAAGCGACCGTCGTCTTCTAGCGTCGCGCTTACTGTACTGTACTGTACTGCACTGGACTGGACACGCGTGCATGCATCTTCAATGACGACGTCGGTGTGCGTGCGTCGTACGCACAAGCAGACACAGTCAGTCAGACACGACTATCGAAATCAGAGTCGGAGGGAAGGTACATCATCGTGCGTGTCGCCCGTACAATGCAATACACATTGGTGTCTCAATGCGCGTTCATTTAAACGTCACTCACACGCCTCCACGCTGCAGCATTTACAGACACATCTCACCCTCGCCATGTATGGCGTGCAAACCGACCCGAAAAAACGGCCGTCGTTACACACTGACATTCCCAACAATCGCGTTTCGTTTCCATCCGTCACGTAACTAACCGGCACCTCCATCCAAAGGACACATCACCGATCGCACTTCCCCCACCTCGCAGACAGGTAACACCAACGAGTTGTGCGCACGTGCCTCCATTCCACGTCACACCGTGGCCGTACCCCGCAACACGCGACGCGCCCCCATCAATCAAATTCATCGCATCGGCCACCCCACCCCGTCGCGTCGCAACCAAAGCGGTAGCTATTGCCGCCGTCCACCCACTCACACACAAAACAACAACAACAACAATTCCGCCCTTCCCGCAAAGGCCATTTGGTGGCCCTGAAAAGGGCCGTTTTTGCCGCTCTCGCAACGGAGGAGCCTTCTCTCCTTCCATTCCAGAGCCACCTCCTTACTTGGAGCTCGTGTACTTGGTCACCGCCTTCGTGCCCTCGCTCACGGCGTGCTTGGCCAGCTCGCCAGGCAGCAACAGCCGCACAGCGGTCTGGATCTCGCGGGACGTGATGGTCGAGCGCTTGTTGTAGTGCGCCAGGCGGGACGCCTCGGCCGCGATGCGCTCGAAAATGTCGTTCACGAAGCTGTTCATGATGCTCATCGCCTTCGACGAGATGCCCGTGTCAGGGTGCACCTGCTTCAGCACCTTGTAGATGTAGATGGCATAGCTCTCCTTCCTCTTGCGCTTCTTCTTCTTGTCGCCCTTCGAAATGTTCTTCTGAGCCTTGCCAGCCTTCTTGGCGGCCTTCCCGCTAGTCTTGGGCGGCATCTCAAACAAGAACGTGAACGTACGGCAGCAACACCAGTAGCAAGCGCTCCGCTCTAGTCAGCGTCTCCCCACACAGTGGCACCCAGCGCGCCCCGCCGCCGCACCTTTACCAGCTCGCCCCGTTGCGGCCGCCGACCAATGGGCCGCGAGCGCAACCGGCCGCCGCACCCGAGAGCATAAAGGACCCCCACCCCTGGCGGCGCCGCCACTCCGCTGCTCGACTCGCTGCGGCTCGCACCGTCCTTCGTCTCGTCTCGTTTTCACACCACAGCCCATCGCCATGTCCGGACGCGGAAAGGGAGGCAAAGTCAAGGGCAAGTCAAAGTCCCGCTCCAGCAGGGCCGGGCTCCAGTTCCCGGTCGGCAGAATCCACCGCCTCCTGCGCAAGGGAAACTACGCCGAGCGCGTCGGCGCCGGGGCGCCCGTCTACCTCGCCGCCGTCATGGAGTACCTCGCGGCTGAGGTGCTCGAGCTGGCCGGAAACGCGGCCCGCGACAACAAGAAGACGCGCATCATCCCGCGCCACCTGCAGCTTGCCATCCGCAACGACGAGGAGCTCAACAAGCTCCTGTCGGGCGTCACCATCGCACAGGGTGGTGTCCTGCCCAACATCCAGGCCGTCCTGCTGCCAAAGAAGACCGAGAAGAAGGCCTAAACAGAGAGGCCAGGCAATCGGCACGCGGACCCGCCGCCCAGCAGCGCTGCGTGCTCCCCTGCACGCAACGCGCTTTGCCGGCCCGGCTCACAACAATCGGCCCTTTTCAGGGCCACCACACAAACCTACGTCCAAAGCAAAATTGCAGTCGTCCTCGCCGCACTTTACTTTAACTTCACTTCCACAGCCGCCGCCGGCAACAAGACCATACCAACTGCTACGATTGCAGGGGGGAGAAATTCTGCGAGGTACCTCGGTGTCACGCCTGACATCCAAGTGTCACATAGGGGAACTTGGCACAAACGCTCACGCCAGGATGCAGATCCTGTACCCTGTTCCCTCGACCCCGCAACAGGCGTAGCGATACTGGAATATGCGCGCCCTGTATGGGGCTGTGCAGCCAGATCGACGATGCATCGCCTACAGAAGGGTCCAAAGCAGAGCGCTCTACGACGGGCCTTACACGTCCCCGCGGCAGACCTGCATAGAACCACTCACAACACGATTCCGCGCCCTGGCACAAGCGTTCTACGCCACCGCGCGGAAGTCAGAAAATGACTGTTACGTCTTGACCCTTGGGCGATATGAACACCACAGGGACAGATGTGCAAGACCCGAGAGTCGCTGCTCCAGCAGTAGCACAGACAGAACACATAATCACTCTCAACAAACAGCAACGTCCGAAAACAAGCACAGTACCGAAGATAAGAACAACACACAGAAAAGAGGAGCAAATGTCCACAGGCGACAATAACCTCCACCAACTCCCCCTCTAACGGTAAGAGGACTAAAAGAGAGAAGAACAAGAAGAGCCGCCGCCATCTTGTCGTCCACAGCCCGTGTGGCCCAACACACACACACACACACACACACACACACCTTGTTTTGTTTCGTTTGCCTCAAGCACCTCCACGCACGCACAGTCGCCTTCCAAACGACAAGACAACGACAGCAATAATGACCACTGCGAGAGGAGCGTGTCGACACACCGCCCTCCACTCCCGCGCGCCCCAAACAAACGAAACAGCTGATCCGGCCGCCTATCGGCACGCCTTGCCTCGGCAACTCCAACGCCGCCGCAAACACACACAGCCAAACCGCGCAAATATTCACCGCCTCTCGCACAACAACAACAACAACAACAACAACACACAGCCCGGCATCTCCATCGATCGATAAACAAAGCAAACACAAAACGCCCTCTCTCGCACACACAGCCACAAGACCCGCTTCCTTTCCTTTCTCCCAGTCACGTCACGTCAGTCAAACGAAAACGAAATGAAGAATGAAAGAAAGAAGGCAGGCAGGCAGGCAGGCAGGCAACACACGCAGCAACAACACAGACTCTTTCGCACTTTTCAATTTCCGAACAGTGTGGTGGCCCTGAAAAGGGCCGTTTTCGTCTCTCCCACGGCCGCGGGAAGGCCAACGCGGCACAGCACACCGGCTGCGACGCGCCTAACCGCCGAAACCGTACAGGGTGCGCCCCTGCCTCTTCAGGGCGTACACCACGTCCATGGCCGTCACAGTCTTGCGCTTGGCGTGCTCAGTGTACGTCACCGCGTCGCGGATCACGTTCTCCAGGAACACCTTCAGCACTCCGCGGGTCTCCTCGTAGATCAGACCAGAGATGCGCTTCACGCCGCCCCTGCGAGCCAGGCGGCGGATCGCGGGCTTCGTGATGCCCTGGATGTTGTCGCGCAACACCTTGCGGTGCCGCTTGGCGCCACCCTTGCCGAGCCCCTTTCCTCCCTTGCCGCGGCCAGTCATCTCTTCTAAATCCTCAAAAAAGCTCAGGCAAGCAAAACGTCTGCTGCAGCGGCTGGCTCCTCACCCGGCGCTAGCGAGTCGGCTACGGTCTGCGCCCAGCGCACGCGCCAGCCCCCCTATATAGACTCTGGCCCGCCCTCCCCCCACCACGCGCAACCGAGGGCATATAAGCGCACCACGGTGGCTGGCGCGCGCCCGTGTCGTCAAGGCAGCACCCGACGCAGCACCTCGCTCGCCTCCACGCCGCTCCGCTACCGCTATGGCCCGCACAAAGCAAACGGCCCGCAAGTCCACCGGCGGAAAGGCGCCGCGCAAACAGCTCGCCACCAAGGCGGCGAGGAAGAGCGCGCCCGCCACCGGCGGCGTCAAGAAGCCCCACCGCTACAGGCCGGGCACCGTCGCCCTGCGAGAAATCAGGCGCTACCAGAAGAGCACAGAGCTGCTCATCCGCAAGCTGCCATTCCAGCGCCTAGTGCGCGAGATCGCCCAGGACTTCAAGACCGACCTGCGCTTCCAGAGCTCCGCGGTCATGGCCCTGCAGGAGGCCAGCGAGGCCTACCTCGTCGGCCTCTTCGAAGACACCAACCTGTGCGCAATCCACGCCAAGCGCGTCACCATCATGCCCAAGGACATCCAGCTCGCGCGCCGCATCCGCGGCGAGCGCGCCTAAACACCGCGCCAGCCGCTGGGCACCGCCCACGCACGCAAACAAACAAAACGGCCCTTTTAAGGGCCACTAACATCACTCCGTCGCGAGCAAACTTTGTCGGTCGCCTCTCGCCCCACAACCAGAGAACCAAAGACAAAACACCGCTTCCACTTCCCGTCCGTCCGCCACAGCCGCTCTCCTCTGCCAGCTTGCTGGCGCGCGCAACAATCAATCAACATCATCCCTCCCCGGCGCGGCGCTCAAAGCGCACAACACCCATCGGCCGACGCCGTCAACCACACGGGTGGCTGGCCGGCCGCCGCTTCGTTTCGAAACAAACAAACAAAACAAAAAACCCGCACCAACGGCCAGCCAGGCACGCAGGCTCGTCCAACGCCACCGACCCTTTCCACATCTCAACGTCCCCCGCCCCCGTTGCAAGAACACACACACAACCAAGACAAGACACATCCGAGGAGAAGGCAGGCAAACAGACAGACAAACCAAAGTATTCAAACAACATGACACAAACCAACCGTCGGCCGGCCGCGACCAAAAACGGCGACAAGCAACCGCTACCGCCGCCCGCACCCGCCACCGACCCCCCGCAATCCAACCACCACGGCACGCAAACAGTATCCACACACGGGCATACAGAAACGCCAGACGGCACAACCACACCGCAACACGACAATCAAAACCTTCCCGACGTGCTTTGATGGCCCTGAGAAGGGCCGTTTTGGGCCGCGCGTCTCTTGCGCGCCACTAGACGACGGGGACGGGGGGGGGGTGGGGACGACGGAGTCAACCGCCAACCCTTCCTTTCCTTTCCCATTCCTTTCTTCTTCTCCTCTACTTCTTCTTCTTGGGCGACGCCTTCGCCTTAGACGGCGTCGTCGCCTTCTTCGGGCGCGGCGCCTTCGGCTTCTTCGTCGGAACCTTGGCGGCCTTCTTCGCCTTCGACGGCGACTTGGCCTTGGCCGGCTTGGCAGCAGCCGCCTTCTTCGCACCGGCGGGAGCGGCCGACGCCGCAGACGCCTTCTTGGCGGCGCCCGCCTTCCGACCAGTCGCCGCCTTCACGCCACCAGCCTTCTTTGCGCCGGCCGCACGGGCACCCTTCTTCTCCTTGCTGGCCGGAGCGGCGCGCTTCTTCTTGGCACCGCCAGCACGAGCCTTGCCGCCCTCAGCCGCCCCGCCGCCGGCGCCGGCAAGCTTGAAAGAGCCGGACGCGCCCTTCCCCTTCGTCTGCACCAGCTCGCCCGCCACCACGGCCGACTTGAGGTACTTCTTGATAAACGGCGCCAGCTTCTCCGCGTCCAGCTTGTAGTGCGCGGCAATGTACTTCTTGATCGCCTGCAGCGACGATCCGCCGCGCTCCTTCAGACTCTTGATGGCGGCCGTCACCATCTCAGAGGTGCGCGGGTGCGCAGGCTTGGCGCGCGGCTTCTTCGCAGACGACGCAGACTTTGCCTTCTTCGTAGTGCCGGTGGCGGCGGGTGCCGCAGCAGTCTCGTTCGTAGCCGCCTGATCTGCCATTTCGACGACGCGCGTTAACACACAACACAGCGAGCAGCGAGAGCGAGAAGAGACACGCAGCGAGCGGAGCGCACAGCAGAGGAATAGCCGCCTCGCGCCACAGGCCCAGCCAGTGTCGCGGGCGGGCGCGGACGGCCGAGAGAGCGGCCGCCACTCTGCGCGCCGCCGCGCCGCGCCTCCCGCGCTTGCTACCGCCCAACGTCCGACAGCCTGTGCGGAGCAGCCCCACACCTGCGCCACAACCACCCGCGCCTTTCAAACCACCGAGGATGGGGCTACACACAGCCACACCACAGTCGCCAACCAGTCGCCACGGCAGCGCCGCAAACCACGGCCAAACTGCAGCCACCGCGCGCTACAGCCTGGGTCGGCCCGCCGAGAATCGCCGCCCACGCCCAAATGCCGCCCCCACAGCCCCAGCCGGCGACCGGCCACAATGGCCAAACCTTCGGCAAAGGCCCCACACCGTCGCCGCGGCAGCCCGGCCAGCGCGGCCGGCGCCACAGCCACACAAGAGGAGGCGTGCGGCGATGACGGCCGTGCAAACGCACCTCCGCCGCCCCATCGCCCTCCCACCGTTTCCCGATCGGCCCGCAGCCGTCGGGCCACGTCCTCCTCCTCTCGCCCGCCAACATTCACAGCCCTTTCGTTCGTTTCCCAACAATTTCAATTGTGCCCGCCGCAAAAAACGGGCGCCGCCTGCAAAGCAACATGCTCCGCCGGAGCGCCCCTCGCCGCTTACGAGCCAACCCCTCGCCCGAGGCAAACCGAAATCCGCAACTACAGACCAACCCAATCTGCCGTCAGCACACACGACAGCCAACATCACGCGTTACGAGTTAGACATTAGGTTCACACGTCTCGGTTAGGTTCGGTGGACGTGGGTTAGGTTAAGGGCACTTGGGTTAGGTTAAGCATTCAAAACACACGTCAGGCGTCAGAGGTTAGGTTACGTTACGTTACATTAAGGTTAGGTTAGGTTAGGTTAGGGGCACTTGGGTTAGGTTAAGGGTCGGTGTTAGGTTAAGCGTCAAACTTAGGTTAAGCATTCAAACCACACGTCGGGCGTCCGAGGTTAGGTTAGGTTAGGTTAAGGCCACTTGGGTTAGGTTAAGCCTCAAACTTAGGTTAAGCATTCAAACACACGTCGGGCGTCAGGTGGCCGCAGCAGCCGCACCTACCTACCCACCCACCTCACGGCCGGACAGCTTGGCTTACTTGGCGCTGAGGCTGACCTCACCGCACCTCACCTCACGCTACGCAACGCTACACAGGTTCGGTTCGCTCAGCTTAGGCTTAGAGCTTAAGCGCCGAGGTCGGATTACGTTGGTTCACCTTCGGGCGCCACACTTTGGGTGTAAAGGTCGCGTCGGGTCGTCGGCACGCCGCAAAAACAAAAACAAAAGCGAAGCCACAGACAACGCCGACAAACGGGCAGCACGACCACGACCAGATACCGAGACACACGGACCACCCACCGGCCAAAGGGCACCAAACAACAAACCAGAGCACCACGTGTCGACCAGAGCAACCCGCCGCTCACGCGACGTGGCTGGCACCGAAGGGCCGCCGCAACTGCGCTTTCCGCGCCGGGCCGGATGCACGTGCGGCAACACCACCACCGCACACAGCCGCTGTTCAACATCAACCAACAACACGCCGCGGTCGCAGCCTCAACGCCAGCACACGTTTGCACCACCATTCACACGCACCGCACAAACAGCTGTCGCCGACAACACAAACACACCGCAACGACGCCGCCGCCTCTACTTGTGCCGGCCACCCACCCCACCGACGGCGCACCTGTCGCCAGCCGGCAGTCGGCAGTCGGCACGGGAAACGCACACCGCCACTTCGCTCGCGCGCACGCCACCAACCAGTCGTCGTCTCCAAAAACAACAAACAAACATAGGGCAGGCAACAAATCGCCTCGCACGAACCGTCCACAAAACTATCAAAGCACAGCCTCTGGCTAACGGCCACGACGCAGCGGCACGCTGCTCCTTTCCCCGCCCCACTCCATTCACAAAGTCACGCGACACCTTTCCGCCACTACGCGCAGCCGCACCCGACGCCCGTGGCAACGACACAACTACTGCACTATCCACCGTACACACAGCCAGCCAGCCAGCCAGCCAGCCAAAACCACACCAACGACCCAAACACGCACGTGCAACGGCACGCCCCAAACCAGTCAACGTCGACAACCACACGCACGGCTGGAAACAGGCGTCCTTCCACGTTGCCATCAAGCTACACACAAGACACAAGGAACCAACAACAGCACGCCTGCCCGCCCGCCCCACTCTCACGCCGCAAAAAGCACACCGAAACCGCCAAACGCACATTCCCATCGCACTGACACCGACCGGCTCGCTACCACCACACCTCTCGGCAGCCGTTTCGCAGACATGACACGGCGCGACATGACATCACGACCAACTCTCCTTTCCCCGACGCCTTCGGCCGGAGCACAACGCCGCCAATTCGCCACACAGTCACACACACTCACAGTCGACAAGCGCCCGCCCTCCCTGCACGACGCCGCGCAGCAAACGCGCCCGCAAACACATACCCTCTCCTCTCTCTCGGCCGCCCGACGCGCCAACCGCCACACCGCCAGCCACTCGCAATTGTGCACTGCCGCCAGCCACACGTCCAACACGCCGCGCCGCCTCCGGCCACCCGCCAGGGGGCGCTCACGTCCGCGACAACAGCGCGGCCCGCCGGGCCAAACCGAACCGAGCCGCCCGCCGCTGCTCTGCACATCTTCCTGCGCGCATCAACAAAACGAGGCAAGCGAGCACACCCCGTCACAACGCCACATCACGCAAATGCCGTGCCGACCTCTTGTGTCTACCGCCTAAATTGCACTCACCAGCCGCCCCTTCTTCTTCCTATCTATCTATCTGTGCGTCTGTGTCGGTCCGCGCGTGACGCCTCTCAACATCCGCCGTCGCCGTCCCCGTTTCCGCCCCAATGCCATCGTCGCGCCGCCGCCTCCTCCTCCTCCGCCGCCCCTGTCCGGCCCGCACCACACCATACACCGCTGCTTGTCCCGGCCGTTGCCACCAAAGGCGCCTACCGCAAACGCGCCACGCCGCAGCCCCCGTGCGTGCATCTCCGTGCCGACGCTGCCTCTCTGCCCTCCCGCACGCACTCGACCGACCGACATGCACTGCGTCGACGGCCTCGACAACACAGTCTCTGGGCTCCGCACTGCGTGTTCCGGTACGCGCGCTCAAACACCTATGTACTCATTACCAGCGATGGCGAGGCACCACACAATCTCTGACCAGAGAGTTTCTTATCGTCGCTAGTCTGCGCCACACGACACTAGTGGCACGTAGCGGGTCGGCAGGAACAGTTGTCATCTCTATGTGGCGGGTCGGGAGAGGTCGTAGTCAGTCGACGACAGTATTAGCGAGTGGACGATTGTACTGAGCGGGCGGCGGCGTGCTCTTCTCGCGACTCTGGTCTCCGTTCGGGACGATGCATATTGTTATAAAAGGTAAGGTAATGAAGCTGCATTGCGCAAATCTAATAATGTATGTCAATTGTAACTATTTTCTTCACAACAAAATGCCCCAATAATACTTTGTTTCCAAAGTAACTTTTTTTTAAAGGTAAAACCATTCATTTCCATTTAAAGAATATTTCCTCCAACAATCAAAAAATTAAATGTGAGCCGGCATTCATTGCACGAAGCTGTGTACAGGTATCTACAGTTAAGAGCACATATAGATGCAGTTTGTTTCCTCTTTTGCCTTTTTTTTTCATTGACGTAACGATCTTTTGCTCTTTTTTTTTGTTTTTTATTCTGATTTGTACGTAGGCTGTTTGTTTACATTTTTTTTTATTGGTAATGCCACGTAGCGCTCTGTGTGAAAATCACTGCCTGTGCCGTGTGCAGTCAGTGGCCAGTTTGCATTGTTGTCATATGAACCTGCTATAGCTGGATGTGAACAGCGCGTACCGTTGCGCAGTTAGGGGTGAGCCGCCAGCACTGGTGCATGTGAGGAGAGATATGGCGGACTTTTCAAATTACATATATTATGACTTGTGATGATATTAAGGGTAAATACATTGTTTGTTGTTCTCTATTAAAATCTTTACTTTGCTAACTATCCCTATCAGTAGTTAGTGCCCTCCGTAGTTTGAATCTCTTATTTAGCTGGCAGTAGTGGTGCTCGCTGTATTGCCGTACTTCGAGTAATGACGATTTTTGTGAGGTAAGTGATTTCCGAAAGGTGTACTTTAATGTTACTCAGGGCCATTCTTTTGCAGGGATCTTTGATAGTCAGATTGCGTTGCGCTCAAAATATAGTGTGTCACTTTAAGCGCAGTTTTGTATACATTGTTGTTCAAAGGGGGACGTTTCAGAATACAGGGCCGAAGGTCAGCCAGCGCTGCCCTTACAACGTTTATCGGGTTTTCAATTATGTCTCTTGAGATGTTCATGGTTCATTATTTCCATTCATCATATTATCGCGCGTTTCCCATCAATCTTCGTTCGTTCATTTTCTAGGGACGTTAACAACATTCTGGCACATTTTTATCATCATTCACGCACTCACTTACTTACGACTATTTGTGCGGGGAGGTTACACTTGGGTCCATTTCCATTTACATTCAATGTTGATAGACCTTTTTTTTGTTGTTGTTTTGTTGCTGGCAGGTTACAAACGCCTCATTTTATGTTGGTTGCAGCGTTTTTCTCCTTCTTCTAGTGTTTTCCCCGCTCTCACCACCGCCCCCGCCCCTCCCGCATCCGTCGGTCTCACCACGTTCACTGACAGCCGCGTCTGCGGCTACACCACAACACAACAACGGCCCCCTCCCGGCAACCCATTCGTTTTCTCTTCTTTTGCACAAAAACAACGCCGCACGCGCCAGCCGAGCGCAGCGCAAGCCACCCACACCGCGCCCCTCCCCGTCTTTATAGCCCCCGCTTCTTGTTTTCTTCGTTTGCCCCCTCCCATCTCCCGAATGCCATGCCATGCCATGCCAGCAGCGTTACGCGTGCCCCTCCCCTGTCCACACACTACCGCGAAACGAACAGCCTTCCGGGCCACATGCAGGGCACGCCCACCGCCATTCCCGGACGCAATTCTCGAAACAACACACACACACACACAAAATGAACGCACTATCCCCACTTCGCTTCTCTCTCTCTCTCTCTCTCTCTCTCGTCCCTTCCCTTTAACGAAAGACAAACAAACCCCAGTTAACACACTTTCTCGACACCTTCATGTAGGGAGGGAGGGAGGGAGGGAGGGAGGGTGCGTGCGTTGTCTCGACCGTGACGGCAACCATCGACGATCCATTTCCCCCACTGGTAAAACATGTTCACTAACACCTACAGACATCATTCCGTACACACACAATGGCTTTGCACACGAACATAGACGGCACGGGCACTGTCGTACATTCTTCCTCAGAACCATCTCAACGAACGTTACATACACATCCGGGAAAGCAAAGCAAAGCAACGCAACGCAACGCACACAATTCAGCCGTCAAAGGTAACGTTCACCACGGCAGACACTTGCCGCCGCGCCGTTACACGCATTTCAGTGCGGCTACAATACACCTCCGACACGGGAACGTTCCGTTGCTCTACACCGCGTTTCTCCGTTTTGTTTGGTTTTTTTTTCTTTTTTCTCTCTCTCTACTTTTTTTCTTCCCCTCTGTCCTTTCCTCCACCATTCTCTCCTCACGTTCTGCCCAGACATTCGACCGATCACAGAGGTTCACCTTTCGGTAACCGTTCTCAGCGCGACGGTATGACGGGTGTTCAAGACGTACCGTTGCGTGATGCCGGTGTACCGCGCCGATCGACAGTTTCCCAGAGGCGACGGATCGGACCACATCACCGACACACACAAACACGTGTGCGCACATTCGCCAAAGCGACCGTCGTCTTCTAGCGTCGCGCTTACTGTACTGTACTGTACTGCACTGGACTGGACACGCGTGCATGCATCTTCAATGACGACGTCGGTGTGCGTGCGTCGTACGCACAAGCAGACACAGTCAGTCAGACACGACTATCGAAATCAGAGTCGGAGGGAAGGTACATCATCGTGCGTGTCGCCCGTACAATGCAATACACATTGGTGTCTCAATGCGCGTTCATTTAAACGTCACTCACACGCCTCCACGCTGCAGCATTTACAGACACATCTCACCCTCGCCATGTATGGCGTGCAAACCGACCCGAAAAAACGGCCGTCGTTACACACTGACATTCCCAACAATCGCGTTTCGTTTCCATCCGTCACGTAACTAACCGGCACCTCCATCCAAAGGACACATCACCGATCGCACTTCCCCCACCTCGCAGACAGGTAACACCAACGAGTTGTGCGCACGTGCCTCCATTCCACGTCACACCGTGGCCGTACCCCGCAACACGCGACGCGCCCCCATCAATCAAATTCATCGCATCGGCCACCCCACCCCGTCGCGTCGCAACCAAAGCGGTAGCTATTGCCGCCGTCCACCCACTCACACACAAAACAACAACAACAACAATTCCGCCCTTCCCGCAAAGGCCATTTGGTGGCCCTGAAAAGGGCCGTTTTTGCCGCTCTCGCAACGGAGGAGCCTTCTCTCCTTCCATTCCAGAGCCACCTCCTTACTTGGAGCTCGTGTACTTGGTCACCGCCTTCGTGCCCTCGCTCACGGCGTGCTTGGCCAGCTCGCCAGGCAGCAACAGCCGCACAGCGGTCTGGATCTCGCGGGACGTGATGGTCGAGCGCTTGTTGTAGTGCGCCAGGCGGGACGCCTCGGCCGCGATGCGCTCGAAAATGTCGTTCACGAAGCTGTTCATGATGCTCATCGCCTTCGACGAGATGCCCGTGTCAGGGTGCACCTGCTTCAGCACCTTGTAGATGTAGATGGCATAGCTCTCCTTCCTCTTGCGCTTCTTCTTCTTGTCGCCCTTCGAAATGTTCTTCTGAGCCTTGCCAGCCTTCTTGGCGGCCTTCCCGCTAGTCTTGGGCGGCATCTCAAACAAGAACGTGAACGTACGGCAGCAACACCAGTAGCAAGCGCTCCGCTCTAGTCAGCGTCTCCCCACACAGTGGCACCCAGCGCGCCCCGCCGCCGCACCTTTACCAGCTCGCCCCGTTGCGGCCGCCGACCAATGGGCCGCGAGCGCAACCGGCCGCCGCACCCGAGAGCATAAAGGACCCCCACCCCTGGCGGCGCCGCCGACAGAGGCAAGGCAGGCAGCATTCGCGCTTGAGATGTCGAAGCGAACGGAGCTACGTACTGCGAAGGGTGTGGCAGATCGCCGACCGGCCGCGCTTACGCCGCCGGCGGCCCCATCTGGCCCCCCACTTATGACGACCAGTGCTATGGCTATGGCTATGGATTTGACGGACACAACTCCGGAAACGTTGAAGACTGCGCTGTCTACTCCGCTGCCGGATTCAGAAGATGAGAGCTCTACCGCGCCCCAGCCACGCGGACGCAGCGGGAAACAGAAGAGGAGGGCAACTGTCGCGACGTCCGTTGCTCGCAGCCCGCCGTTTGAGAAGCGATCCAAGCAGGATTACGCCCCTGATGCCGACGGTTTCGTTCCAGCCAGGCGCACTGCAAGACGCATGCTGTCATCGACGGCGCCTCCAACTGCCGTCGCCAACTCATTCGACGCGCTTGAAGACGCGCCGGACCCGCCGCCGCGCGCTCCTGCGCCGAAGAGAGATTCCCATCTCCCGCCGGTGGTCCTCCAATTTCGGCCGCCGTATGGGGAACTGCAGAAGCTGTTGCGCAGCTGGACAACGGCAGTGTACACCGTGAAGCCTGCGGGGCGCGACCTGTACAGGGTCACACTGCGCTCTACTGAAGATTATCGACGGGTCACTCAGGAGGCGTCTGATCGTGGTATACCATTCTATACCCACGCTTCAGCGCCTGACAAGGTCTTGAAGATTGTCTTCCGCGACCTCCCGTTCAACATGGAAGCCGATCACCTGCATCGGGAACTCGCTGACCTGGGCTTCTATATCAGAGCGGTCGTGAAGATGAAGTCGCCGAAGTCACGCGAAGATATGCCGCTCTTCCTGGTCGTCTGCTCTGACACCGTGGAGAACCGCAAACTCTATCAATTGACGCGGGTCGCCGACGTTCCGGTTCAGACCGAAGATCTTCGCTCCCGGAGAGGCCCTGTGCAGTGTTTCCGCTGCCAGGGGATCAATCACGTCGCGCGCCACTGCTCCATGCCGGACAGATGTGTTAAATGCGCCGGCGCTCATGCAGGGCGTGCGTGCCCCCGTCCGCCCACCGAGAAGCCCACATGTGCACTCTGTGGCGGTGCTCACGTGGCCAGTTATCGTGGGTGTGAGGTGTGGAAGCGTGCCATCGCTCGACAACGTGGCCAAACACCGGCGCCACGTCAGAAGCGGCCCGCAACGCGACGGCCAGGCGTCTCTTTCGCGGCGGCAACGTCGGGGGCGCCCTCCGCCGCTCCCACTGCGCCGGCTGCTCCTGCTCCTGCCGCATCCGAGGCCGTCCTGCCACCTGATGCTCCTGCGCCTCCAGCACAGCTGCTAGTGGCGGAACCGGCTGCTGCCTCTCCCGGGACGTCGGCCAGGCCGCGCCCCGCTAACCGCCGGCGCGGGAGTCGCCGCCCTGAGGGTCCCCAGCCCTTGGCATCATCCGTCGAGCAGCCCCAGACGGACTCTCACAGCGAAGCAGCCACGCCTCCCCCTTCCAGCGCCGGGGCCGCGCCGGCTGCCTCCACCGCTGACCTGGCCAACCTCGTCGCGCAGCTCACAGCTCTGGTGACCAGTGCTACGAAGTTGATTGACGTCCTGTCGCAGCAACTCACCGCTGCAGTGCCGATGGCCTCTACGGCCCCGACCGCTGTCCACACTCCCCAGCCGCACCATGGGCAGCGTTAGAGGGCTCACAGTCGTCGCGTGGAATGCCAATGGCGTCCGCACTCAAGCTGGCGAACTTCGCCAATTTCTCCGTGACGAAGCCGTCGACGTCTGCCTCATCAATGAAACACACCTCAAGCCTGGGGTCGACGTCAGGGCGGCTAACTATTCCAGCTATCGCACCGACCGACCGACGGCGGGTGGCGGAACAGCCGTCTACGTCCGCAACGGCATTCGTCATCATGTGATACAACTTCCCCCGCTGGCAACGCTGGAGGCCACTGGTGTCGTTGTTCACACCTCGGCGGGCGCCATCACGTTCATCGCGGCCTACCGGCCGCCGTCTCGTCCCCTGGACCCTGCTGACATCGATGCTCTGCTCTCCCTGAGGGGGCAGGTGTTCGTCGCCGGGGACTTCAATAGCAAACACGTCTCCTGGAACTCCAGGATCACCACTGCCGCTGGCCGCTGCCTGCTCCGGGTAGTGGAACGTCACAATGCGCTGGTGGTGGGGCCGTACGACCCGACAATCTTCCCTGCCCGTGGGCTCCCAGATATAATTGACATCGCGGTCGTCAAGGGCGTCCCTCATCAGATCACCGCCACGACGAGGACGGCGCTGTCTTCGGATCATGTCCCTGTAGTTTTTGATATCGACCTAGACGCCCTCCAACAGCCCAGGCGCGGTATCTCCCTTGCTGGCATCGACTGGGACAGGTTCCAAGCAGCCGTGACGCATTCACTCGCCGTCGCGCCGCCCCCTGCGGAAGTTGGAGCGGACGAAGCACTTCTGCACTTCGCGGCCACCACGATCGCCGCTGCCACCATGGCGACGCCGCCCCGACCTCGCCCTCCGCCAGACTACTCCCGACAGCTGCCGCCGGACATCCTTGCCGCCATCACCGAGAAGAACAGGGTCTACCGGGAGTGGCAGAGGACGCGAAATGCCAACACCAAGCGCCTCCTCAACAGGATGCGTCGGGACATCCGGGCGGCCATTGACAACCATCGCAACCGCGACTGGACTAACAAGGTCGCCACCCTTTGTCTTGAAGACGGCACAGCCTGGCAGACGACGAAGCGCCTTCTACGACGCACACAACGTATCCCTCCGCTGCTGGTACATGGTCAGGCTGTCTGCGAACCAGCTGCGAAGGCTGATGCCCTCGCGGACGTCTTCGAGGCTGCGTTTACGCCTATCGCAGACCCGATCGACGCTGTCCACGACGACCTGGTTGCTGACCGGCTCCCTCGCTACCTGGAGGCACGCGACGACGACGACGTCATTGAAGAGACGACGGCGGAGGAGGTGTCGTCCATCCTGCGTGTCCTAAACCCCAGGAAAGCTGCGGGCCCAGACGAAGTTTCCAACGCCCTACTGCAGAAGTTGCCACCCGTGGCCGTCACTCATCTTACCGACGTTTTTAATGTCATCCTCCGGTCCTGCAGTTTTCCTCGGTCCTGGAAGCATGCGGAAATCGTGGCGATTCCGAAGATGGGGAAGGATCTGCGGCAGCCAGTGAACTACAGACCTATTAGTTTACTGCCGGCCGTCTCCAAGGTCTTTGAAAGGGTGTACATCAGGCGGCTGCAGCGCCACGTCGACGAGGAAGGCCTCCTGCCCGAAGAGCAGTTCGGATTCCGCAGGGGCCACTCGGCAGTTCACCAACTCCTTCGGCTAGTGGAAGATGCGTTCGTCGCCCTCGAGCAGCGCGAGTTCTTCGGCGCGGTGTTCCTGGACGTGTCGCGTGCCTTCGACAGTGTGTGGCACCGCGGCCTCTTGTTCAAACTTTTTGAACTTGGGGTCCCGACGTCGCACGTCCGTCTCATCGCTTCCTATCTTGCCGATAGGACCTTCCATGTGCGGGCCGCGCAGGGCTTGTCCTCCGTCCGCCGCATCAACGCCGGCGTGCCGCAGGGCTCGGTCTTGGGGCCTCTCCTGTACTCGCTGTACACGTCTGATGCACCGAAGATCGACCGTGTGCGGCTCGCCCTGTACGCGGATGACACGGCTCTCTATACCAGGAGCCTCAATGCCGCCGTCATGCGCCGCCGTTTGCAGCTCGCCGTTGACACCCTGGCAGCCTGGGCAGTCAAGTGGCGTCTCCAATTCAACGGTGCCAAGACCCAGTTCCTGATCGTCACCAGGCGACTCGTACCTGCGGGTCTGCAACCGCTCACCGTCGGTGGCAGCCCTGTCCTGTGGCGCCCAACGGCGCATTACCTCGGCGTCACCATCGACCGCCGCCTCACGTGGGTTCCGCACATCCGCGAAGTAAAGGCCAAAGTGCGGAACAGGCTCCGCACCCTGTACCCGGTGCTGAATCCCGACTCCCAACTACCACCGCGGCTGGGCATCACCCTGTACAAGGCGCTGCTCCGCCCTGTACTCCAATATGCCGCTGTCGTCTGGGGGAACGCCGCCGACACGAACCTGAAGAAGCTGGAGACATTGCAGAACCGCATCCTTCGGCTGGCCTTACACCTGCCTTACGATTTTCCCACCGCTCATCTACATGACGTCGCGGAAGTACCTCTGCTCCGTGACCTTTTCCAGACGACCGCCCGCACCTTCTACGAACGTGCTGGCCGGTCGCACAATGCCCAAATCCGGACGCTGGGCCGCCAACTGCAGCGCAACGTCACCACCCGCTGGCCACACCTGCTCGCTGCATAGCTAGCTCTGCAGACCTGTGCTGAGGAGGCACCCCAGAAGACAATCCACAAATGAAGACGCAACACCAACATGCATGGGAGGCAAAGCACTAACTGCTGTGAACTCCATCACACATCGGAGGATCAGTCATCTCCGTGAAGGTCCACGCGACGGCGCCGCCACTCCGCTGCTCGACTCGCTGCGGCTCGCACCGTCCTTCGTCTCGTCTCGTTTTCACACCACAGCCCATCGCCATGTCCGGACGCGGAAAGGGAGGCAAAGTCAAGGGCAAGTCAAAGTCCCGCTCCAGCAGGGCCGGGCTCCAGTTCCCGGTCGGCAGAATCCACCGCCTCCTGCGCAAGGGAAACTACGCCGAGCGCGTCGGCGCCGGGGCGCCCGTCTACCTCGCCGCCGTCATGGAGTACCTCGCGGCTGAGGTGCTCGAGCTGGCCGGAAACGCGGCCCGCGACAACAAGAAGACGCGCATCATCCCGCGCCACCTGCAGCTTGCCATCCGCAACGACGAGGAGCTCAACAAGCTCCTGTCGGGCGTCACCATCGCACAGGGTGGTGTCCTGCCCAACATCCAGGCCGTCCTGCTGCCAAAGAAGACCGAGAAGAAGGCCTAAACAGAGAGGCCAGGCAATCGGCACGCGGACCCGCCGCCCAGCAGCGCTGCGTGCTCCCCTGCACGCAACGCGCTTTGCCGGCCCGGCTCACAACAATCGGCCCTTTTCAGGGCCACCACACAAACCTACGTCCAAAGCAAAATTGCAGTCGTCCTCGCCGCACTTTACTTTAACTTCACTTCCACAGCCGCCGCCGGCAACAAGACCATACCAACTGCTACGATTGCAGGGGGGAGAAATTCTGCGAGGTACCTCGGTGTCACGCCTGACATCCAAGTGTCACATAGGGGAACTTGGCACAAACGCTCACGCCAGGATGCAGATCCTGTACCCTGTTCCCTCGACCCCGCAACAGGCGTAGCGATACTGGAATATGCGCGCCCTGTATGGGGCTGTGCAGCCAGATCGACGATGCATCGCCTACAGAAGGGTCCAAAGCAGAGCGCTCTACGACGGGCCTTACACGTCCCCGCGGCAGACCTGCATAGAACCACTCACAACACGATTCCGCGCCCTGGCACAAGCGTTCTACGCCACCGCGCGGAAGTCAGAAAATGACTGTTACGTCTTGACCCTTGGGCGATATGAACACCACAGGGACAGATGTGCAAGACCCGAGAGTCGCTGCTCCAGCAGTAGCACAGACAGAACACATAATCACTCTCAACAAACAGCAACGTCCGAAAACAAGCACAGTACCGAAGATAAGAACAACACACAGAAAAGAGGAGCAAATGTCCACAGGCGACAATAACCTCCACCAACTCCCCCTCTAACGGTAAGAGGACTAAAAGAGAGAAGAACAAGAAGAGCCGCCGCCATCTTGTCGTCCACAGCCCGTGTGGCCCAACACACACACACACACACACACACACACACCTTGTTTTGTTTCGTTTGCCTCAAGCACCTCCACGCACGCACAGTCGCCTTCCAAACGACAAGACAACGACAGCAATAATGACCACTGCGAGAGGAGCGTGTCGACACACCGCCCTCCACTCCCGCGCGCCCCAAACAAACGAAACAGCTGATCCGGCCGCCTATCGGCACGCCTTGCCTCGGCAACTCCAACGCCGCCGCAAACACACACAGCCAAACCGCGCAAATATTCACCGCCTCTCGCACAACAACAACAACAACAACAACAACACACAGCCCGGCATCTCCATCGATCGATAAACAAAGCAAACACAAAACGCCCTCTCTCGCACACACAGCCACAAGACCCGCTTCCTTTCCTTTCTCCCAGTCACGTCACGTCAGTCAAACGAAAACGAAATGAAGAATGAAAGAAAGAAGGCAGGCAGGCAGGCAGGCAGGCAACACACGCAGCAACAACACAGACTCTTTCGCACTTTTCAATTTCCGAACAGTGTGGTGGCCCTGAAAAGGGCCGTTTTCGTCTCTCCCACGGCCGCGGGAAGGCCAACGCGGCACAGCACACCGGCTGCGACGCGCCTAACCGCCGAAACCGTACAGGGTGCGCCCCTGCCTCTTCAGGGCGTACACCACGTCCATGGCCGTCACAGTCTTGCGCTTGGCGTGCTCAGTGTACGTCACCGCGTCGCGGATCACGTTCTCCAGGAACACCTTCAGCACTCCGCGGGTCTCCTCGTAGATCAGACCAGAGATGCGCTTCACGCCGCCCCTGCGAGCCAGGCGGCGGATCGCGGGCTTCGTGATGCCCTGGATGTTGTCGCGCAACACCTTGCGGTGCCGCTTGGCGCCACCCTTGCCGAGCCCCTTTCCTCCCTTGCCGCGGCCAGTCATCTCTTCTAAATCCTCAAAAAAGCTCAGGCAAGCAAAACGTCTGCTGCAGCGGCTGGCTCCTCACCCGGCGCTAGCGAGTCGGCTACGGTCTGCGCCCAGCGCACGCGCCAGCCCCCCTATATAGACTCTGGCCCGCCCTCCCCCCACCACGCGCAACCGAGGGCATATAAGCGCACCACGGTGGCTGGCGCGCGCCCGTGTCGTCAAGGCAGCACCCGACGCAGCACCTCGCTCGCCTCCACGCCGCTCCGCTACCGCTATGGCCCGCACAAAGCAAACGGCCCGCAAGTCCACCGGCGGAAAGGCGCCGCGCAAACAGCTCGCCACCAAGGCGGCGAGGAAGAGCGCGCCCGCCACCGGCGGCGTCAAGAAGCCCCACCGCTACAGGCCGGGCACCGTCGCCCTGCGAGAAATCAGGCGCTACCAGAAGAGCACAGAGCTGCTCATCCGCAAGCTGCCATTCCAGCGCCTAGTGCGCGAGATCGCCCAGGACTTCAAGACCGACCTGCGCTTCCAGAGCTCCGCGGTCATGGCCCTGCAGGAGGCCAGCGAGGCCTACCTCGTCGGCCTCTTCGAAGACACCAACCTGTGCGCAATCCACGCCAAGCGCGTCACCATCATGCCCAAGGACATCCAGCTCGCGCGCCGCATCCGCGGCGAGCGCGCCTAAACACCGCGCCAGCCGCTGGGCACCGCCCACGCACGCAAACAAACAAAACGGCCCTTTTAAGGGCCACTAACATCACTCCGTCGCGAGCAAACTTTGTCGGTCGCCTCTCGCCCCACAACCAGAGAACCAAAGACAAAACACCGCTTCCACTTCCCGTCCGTCCGCCACAGCCGCTCTCCTCTGCCAGCTTGCTGGCGCGCGCAACAATCAATCAACATCATCCCTCCCCGGCGCGGCGCTCAAAGCGCACAACACCCATCGGCCGACGCCGTCAACCACACGGGTGGCTGGCCGGCCGCCGCTTCGTTTCGAAACAAACAAACAAAACAAAAAACCCGCACCAACGGCCAGCCAGGCACGCAGGCTCGTCCAACGCCACCGACCCTTTCCACATCTCAACGTCCCCCGCCCCCGTTGCAAGAACACACACACAACCAAGACAAGACACATCCGAGGAGAAGGCAGGCAAACAGACAGACAAACCAAAGTATTCAAACAACATGACACAAACCAACCGTCGGCCGGCCGCGACCAAAAACGGCGACAAGCAACCGCTACCGCCGCCCGCACCCGCCACCGACCCCCCGCAATCCAACCACCACGGCACGCAAACAGTATCCACACACGGGCATACAGAAACGCCAGACGGCACAACCACACCGCAACACGACAATCAAAACCTTCCCGACGTGCTTTGATGGCCCTGAGAAGGGCCGTTTTGGGCCGCGCGTCTCTTGCGCGCCACTAGACGACGGGGACGGGGGGGGGGTGGGGACGACGGAGTCAACCGCCAACCCTTCCTTTCCTTTCCCATTCCTTTCTTCTTCTCCTCTACTTCTTCTTCTTGGGCGACGCCTTCGCCTTAGACGGCGTCGTCGCCTTCTTCGGGCGCGGCGCCTTCGGCTTCTTCGTCGGAACCTTGGCGGCCTTCTTCGCCTTCGACGGCGACTTGGCCTTGGCCGGCTTGGCAGCAGCCGCCTTCTTCGCACCGGCGGGAGCGGCCGACGCCGCAGACGCCTTCTTGGCGGCGCCCGCCTTCCGACCAGTCGCCGCCTTCACGCCACCAGCCTTCTTTGCGCCGGCCGCACGGGCACCCTTCTTCTCCTTGCTGGCCGGAGCGGCGCGCTTCTTCTTGGCACCGCCAGCACGAGCCTTGCCGCCCTCAGCCGCCCCGCCGCCGGCGCCGGCAAGCTTGAAAGAGCCGGACGCGCCCTTCCCCTTCGTCTGCACCAGCTCGCCCGCCACCACGGCCGACTTGAGGTACTTCTTGATAAACGGCGCCAGCTTCTCCGCGTCCAGCTTGTAGTGCGCGGCAATGTACTTCTTGATCGCCTGCAGCGACGATCCGCCGCGCTCCTTCAGACTCTTGATGGCGGCCGTCACCATCTCAGAGGTGCGCGGGTGCGCAGGCTTGGCGCGCGGCTTCTTCGCAGACGACGCAGACTTTGCCTTCTTCGTAGTGCCGGTGGCGGCGGGTGCCGCAGCAGTCTCGTTCGTAGCCGCCTGATCTGCCATTTCGACGACGCGCGTTAACACACAACACAGCGAGCAGCGAGAGCGAGAAGAGACACGCAGCGAGCGGAGCGCACAGCAGAGGAATAGCCGCCTCGCGCCACAGGCCCAGCCAGTGTCGCGGGCGGGCGCGGACGGCCGAGAGAGCGGCCGCCACTCTGCGCGCCGCCGCGCCGCGCCTCCCGCGCTTGCTACCGCCCAACGTCCGACAGCCTGTGCGGAGCAGCCCCACACCTGCGCCACAACCACCCGCGCCTTTCAAACCACCGAGGATGGGGCTACACACAGCCACACCACAGTCGCCAACCAGTCGCCACGGCAGCGCCGCAAACCACGGCCAAACTGCAGCCACCGCGCGCTACAGCCTGGGTCGGCCCGCCGAGAATCGCCGCCCACGCCCAAATGCCGCCCCCACAGCCCCAGCCGGCGACCGGCCACAATGGCCAAACCTTCGGCAAAGGCCCCACACCGTCGCCGCGGCAGCCCGGCCAGCGCGGCCGGCGCCACAGCCACACAAGAGGAGGCGTGCGGCGATGACGGCCGTGCAAACGCACCTCCGCCGCCCCATCGCCCTCCCACCGTTTCCCGATCGGCCCGCAGCCGTCGGGCCACGTCCTCCTCCTCTCGCCCGCCAACATTCACAGCCCTTTCGTTCGTTTCCCAACAATTTCAATTGTGCCCGCCGCAAAAAACGGGCGCCGCCTGCAAAGCAACATGCTCCGCCGGAGCGCCCCTCGCCGCTTACGAGCCAACCCCTCGCCCGAGGCAAACCGAAATCCGCAACTACAGACCAACCCAATCTGCCGTCAGCACACACGACAGCCAACATCACGCGTTACGAGTTAGACATTAGGTTCACACGTCTCGGTTAGGTTCGGTGGACGTGGGTTAGGTTAAGGGCACTTGGGTTAGGTTAAGCATTCAAAACACACGTCAGGCGTCAGAGGTTAGGTTACGTTACGTTACATTAAGGTTAGGTTAGGTTAGGTTAGGGGCACTTGGGTTAGGTTAAGGGTCGGTGTTAGGTTAAGCGTCAAACTTAGGTTAAGCATTCAAACCACACGTCGGGCGTCCGAGGTTAGGTTAGGTTAGGTTAAGGCCACTTGGGTTAGGTTAAGCCTCAAACTTAGGTTAAGCATTCAAACACACGTCGGGCGTCAGGTGGCCGCAGCAGCCGCACCTACCTACCCACCCACCTCACGGCCGGACAGCTTGGCTTACTTGGCGCTGAGGCTGACCTCACCGCACCTCACCTCACGCTACGCAACGCTACACAGGTTCGGTTCGCTCAGCTTAGGCTTAGAGCTTAAGCGCCGAGGTCGGATTACGTTGGTTCACCTTCGGGCGCCACACTTTGGGTGTAAAGGTCGCGTCGGGTCGTCGGCACGCCGCAAAAACAAAAACAAAAGCGAAGCCACAGACAACGCCGACAAACGGGCAGCACGACCACGACCAGATACCGAGACACACGGACCACCCACCGGCCAAAGGGCACCAAACAACAAACCAGAGCACCACGTGTCGACCAGAGCAACCCGCCGCTCACGCGACGTGGCTGGCACCGAAGGGCCGCCGCAACTGCGCTTTCCGCGCCGGGCCGGATGCACGTGCGGCAACACCACCACCGCACACAGCCGCTGTTCAACATCAACCAACAACACGCCGCGGTCGCAGCCTCAACGCCAGCACACGTTTGCACCACCATTCACACGCACCGCACAAACAGCTGTCGCCGACAACACAAACACACCGCAACGACGCCGCCGCCTCTACTTGTGCCGGCCACCCACCCCACCGACGGCGCACCTGTCGCCAGCCGGCAGTCGGCAGTCGGCACGGGAAACGCACACCGCCACTTCGCTCGCGCGCACGCCACCAACCAGTCGTCGTCTCCAAAAACAACAAACAAACATAGGGCAGGCAACAAATCGCCTCGCACGAACCGTCCACAAAACTATCAAAGCACAGCCTCTGGCTAACGGCCACGACGCAGCGGCACGCTGCTCCTTTCCCCGCCCCACTCCATTCACAAAGTCACGCGACACCTTTCCGCCACTACGCGCAGCCGCACCCGACGCCCGTGGCAACGACACAACTACTGCACTATCCACCGTACACACAGCCAGCCAGCCAGCCAGCCAGCCAAAACCACACCAACGACCCAAACACGCACGTGCAACGGCACGCCCCAAACCAGTCAACGTCGACAACCACACGCACGGCTGGAAACAGGCGTCCTTCCACGTTGCCATCAAGCTACACACAAGACACAAGGAACCAACAACAGCACGCCTGCCCGCCCGCCCCACTCTCACGCCGCAAAAAGCACACCGAAACCGCCAAACGCACATTCCCATCGCACTGACACCGACCGGCTCGCTACCACCACACCTCTCGGCAGCCGTTTCGCAGACATGACACGGCGCGACATGACATCACGACCAACTCTCCTTTCCCCGACGCCTTCGGCCGGAGCACAACGCCGCCAATTCGCCACACAGTCACACACACTCACAGTCGACAAGCGCCCGCCCTCCCTGCACGACGCCGCGCAGCAAACGCGCCCGCAAACACATACCCTCTCCTCTCTCTCGGCCGCCCGACGCGCCAACCGCCACACCGCCAGCCACTCGCAATTGTGCACTGCCGCCAGCCACACGTCCAACACGCCGCGCCGCCTCCGGCCACCCGCCAGGGGGCGCTCACGTCCGCGACAACAGCGCGGCCCGCCGGGCCAAACCGAACCGAGCCGCCCGCCGCTGCTCTGCACATCTTCCTGCGCGCATCAACAAAACGAGGCAAGCGAGCACACCCCGTCACAACGCCACATCACGCAAATGCCGTGCCGACCTCTTGTGTCTACCGCCTAAATTGCACTCACCAGCCGCCCCTTCTTCTTCCTATCTATCTATCTGTGCGTCTGTGTCGGTCCGCGCGTGACGCCTCTCAACATCCGCCGTCGCCGTCCCCGTTTCCGCCCCAATGCCATCGTCGCGCCGCCGCCTCCTCCTCCTCCGCCGCCCCTGTCCGGCCCGCACCACACCATACACCGCTGCTTGTCCCGGCCGTTGCCACCAAAGGCGCCTACCGCAAACGCGCCACGCCGCAGCCCCCGTGCGTGCATCTCCGTGCCGACGCTGCCTCTCTGCCCTCCCGCACGCACTCGACCGACCGACATGCACTGCGTCGACGGCCTCGACAACACAGTCTCTGGGCTCCGCACTGCGTGTTCCGGTACGCGCGCTCAAACACCTATGTACTCATTACCAGCGATGGCGAGGCACCACACAATCTCTGACCAGAGAGTTTCTTATCGTCGCTAGTCTGCGCCACACGACACTAGTGGCACGTAGCGGGTCGGCAGGAACAGTTGTCATCTCTATGTGGCGGGTCGGGAGAGGTCGTAGTCAGTCGACGACAGTATTAGCGAGTGGACGATTGTACTGAGCGGGCGGCGGCGTGCTCTTCTCGCGACTCTGGTCTCCGTTCGGGACGATGCATATTGTTATAAAAGGTAAGGTAATGAAGCTGCATTGCGCAAATCTAATAATGTATGTCAATTGTAACTATTTTCTTCACAACAAAATGCCCCAATAATACTTTGTTTCCAAAGTAACTTTTTTTTAAAGGTAAAACCATTCATTTCCATTTAAAGAATATTTCCTCCAACAATCAAAAAATTAAATGTGAGCCGGCATTCATTGCACGAAGCTGTGTACAGGTATCTACAGTTAAGAGCACATATAGATGCAGTTTGTTTCCTCTTTTGCCTTTTTTTTTCATTGACGTAACGATCTTTTGCTCTTTTTTTTTGTTTTTTATTCTGATTTGTACGTAGGCTGTTTGTTTACATTTTTTTTTATTGGTAATGCCACGTAGCGCTCTGTGTGAAAATCACTGCCTGTGCCGTGTGCAGTCAGTGGCCAGTTTGCATTGTTGTCATATGAACCTGCTATAGCTGGATGTGAACAGCGCGTACCGTTGCGCAGTTAGGGGTGAGCCGCCAGCACTGGTGCATGTGAGGAGAGATATGGCGGACTTTTCAAATTACATATATTATGACTTGTGATGATATTAAGGGTAAATACATTGTTTGTTGTTCTCTATTAAAATCTTTACTTTGCTAACTATCCCTATCAGTAGTTAGTGCCCTCCGTAGTTTGAATCTCTTATTTAGCTGGCAGTAGTGGTGCTCGCTGTATTGCCGTACTTCGAGTAATGACGATTTTTGTGAGGTAAGTGATTTCCGAAAGGTGTACTTTAATGTTACTCAGGGCCATTCTTTTGCAGGGATCTTTGATAGTCAGATTGCGTTGCGCTCAAAATATAGTGTGTCACTTTAAGCGCAGTTTTGTATACATTGTTGTTCAAAGGGGGACGTTTCAGAATACAGGGCCGAAGGTCAGCCAGCGCTGCCCTTACAACGTTTATCGGGTTTTCAATTATGTCTCTTGAGATGTTCATGGTTCATTATTTCCATTCATCATATTATCGCGCGTTTCCCATCAATCTTCGTTCGTTCATTTTCTAGGGACGTTAACAACATTCTGGCACATTTTTATCATCATTCACGCACTCACTTACTTACGACTATTTGTGCGGGGAGGTTACACTTGGGTCCATTTCCATTTACATTCAATGTTGATAGACCTTTTTTTTGTTGTTGTTTTGTTGCTGGCAGGTTACAAACGCCTCATTTTATGTTGGTTGCAGCGTTTTTCTCCTTCTTCTAGTGTTTTCCCCGCTCTCACCACCGCCCCCGCCCCTCCCGCATCCGTCGGTCTCACCACGTTCACTGACAGCCGCGTCTGCGGCTACACCACAACACAACAACGGCCCCCTCCCGGCAACCCATTCGTTTTCTCTTCTTTTGCACAAAAACAACGCCGCACGCGCCAGCCGAGCGCAGCGCAAGCCACCCACACCGCGCCCCTCCCCGTCTTTATAGCCCCCGCTTCTTGTTTTCTTCGTTTGCCCCCTCCCATCTCCCGAATGCCATGCCATGCCATGCCAGCAGCGTTACGCGTGCCCCTCCCCTGTCCACACACTACCGCGAAACGAACAGCCTTCCGGGCCACATGCAGGGCACGCCCACCGCCATTCCCGGACGCAATTCTCGAAACAACACACACACACACACAAAATGAACGCACTATCCCCACTTCGCTTCTCTCTCTCTCTCTCTCTCTCTCTCGTCCCTTCCCTTTAACGAAAGACAAACAAACCCCAGTTAACACACTTTCTCGACACCTTCATGTAGGGAGGGAGGGAGGGAGGGAGGGAGGGTGCGTGCGTTGTCTCGACCGTGACGGCAACCATCGACGATCCATTTCCCCCACTGGTAAAACATGTTCACTAACACCTACAGACATCATTCCGTACACACACAATGGCTTTGCACACGAACATAGACGGCACGGGCACTGTCGTACATTCTTCCTCAGAACCATCTCAACGAACGTTACATACACATCCGGGAAAGCAAAGCAAAGCAACGCAACGCAACGCACACAATTCAGCCGTCAAAGGTAACGTTCACCACGGCAGACACTTGCCGCCGCGCCGTTACACGCATTTCAGTGCGGCTACAATACACCTCCGACACGGGAACGTTCCGTTGCTCTACACCGCGTTTCTCCGTTTTGTTTGGTTTTTTTTTCTTTTTTCTCTCTCTCTACTTTTTTTCTTCCCCTCTGTCCTTTCCTCCACCATTCTCTCCTCACGTTCTGCCCAGACATTCGACCGATCACAGAGGTTCACCTTTCGGTAACCGTTCTCAGCGCGACGGTATGACGGGTGTTCAAGACGTACCGTTGCGTGATGCCGGTGTACCGCGCCGATCGACAGTTTCCCAGAGGCGACGGATCGGACCACATCACCGACACACACAAACACGTGTGCGCACATTCGCCAAAGCGACCGTCGTCTTCTAGCGTCGCGCTTACTGTACTGTACTGTACTGCACTGGACTGGACACGCGTGCATGCATCTTCAATGACGACGTCGGTGTGCGTGCGTCGTACGCACAAGCAGACACAGTCAGTCAGACACGACTATCGAAATCAGAGTCGGAGGGAAGGTACATCATCGTGCGTGTCGCCCGTACAATGCAATACACATTGGTGTCTCAATGCGCGTTCATTTAAACGTCACTCACACGCCTCCACGCTGCAGCATTTACAGACACATCTCACCCTCGCCATGTATGGCGTGCAAACCGACCCGAAAAAACGGCCGTCGTTACACACTGACATTCCCAACAATCGCGTTTCGTTTCCATCCGTCACGTAACTAACCGGCACCTCCATCCAAAGGACACATCACCGATCGCACTTCCCCCACCTCGCAGACAGGTAACACCAACGAGTTGTGCGCACGTGCCTCCATTCCACGTCACACCGTGGCCGTACCCCGCAACACGCGACGCGCCCCCATCAATCAAATTCATCGCATCGGCCACCCCACCCCGTCGCGTCGCAACCAAAGCGGTAGCTATTGCCGCCGTCCACCCACTCACACACAAAACAACAACAACAACAATTCCGCCCTTCCCGCAAAGGCCATTTGGTGGCCCTGAAAAGGGCCGTTTTTGCCGCTCTCGCAACGGAGGAGCCTTCTCTCCTTCCATTCCAGAGCCACCTCCTTACTTGGAGCTCGTGTACTTGGTCACCGCCTTCGTGCCCTCGCTCACGGCGTGCTTGGCCAGCTCGCCAGGCAGCAACAGCCGCACAGCGGTCTGGATCTCGCGGGACGTGATGGTCGAGCGCTTGTTGTAGTGCGCCAGGCGGGACGCCTCGGCCGCGATGCGCTCGAAAATGTCGTTCACGAAGCTGTTCATGATGCTCATCGCCTTCGACGAGATGCCCGTGTCAGGGTGCACCTGCTTCAGCACCTTGTAGATGTAGATGGCATAGCTCTCCTTCCTCTTGCGCTTCTTCTTCTTGTCGCCCTTCGAAATGTTCTTCTGAGCCTTGCCAGCCTTCTTGGCGGCCTTCCCGCTAGTCTTGGGCGGCATCTCAAACAAGAACGTGAACGTACGGCAGCAACACCAGTAGCAAGCGCTCCGCTCTAGTCAGCGTCTCCCCACACAGTGGCACCCAGCGCGCCCCGCCGCCGCACCTTTACCAGCTCGCCCCGTTGCGGCCGCCGACCAATGGGCCGCGAGCGCAACCGGCCGCCGCACCCGAGAGCATAAAGGACCCCCACCCCTGGCGGCGCCGCCACTCCGCTGCTCGACTCGCTGCGGCTCGCACCGTCCTTCGTCTCGTCTCGTTTTCACACCACAGCCCATCGCCATGTCCGGACGCGGAAAGGG
>NW_026046886.1:0-36088 GCF_023864275.1 Schistocerca cancellata
CGCTCAAACACCTATGTACTCATTACCAGCGATGGCGAGGCACCACACAATCTCTGACCAGAGAGTTTCTTATCGTCGCTAGTCTGCGCCACACGACACTAGTGGCACGTAGCGGGTCGGCAGGAACAGTTGTCATCTCTATGTGGCGGGTCGGGAGAGGTCGTAGTCAGTCGACGACAGTATTAGCGAGTGGACGATTGTACTGAGCGGGCGGCGGCGTGCTCTTCTCGCGACTCTGGTCTCCGTTCGGGACGATGCATATTGTTATAAAAGGTAAGGTAATGAAGCTGCATTGCGCAAATCTAATAATGTATGTCAATTGTAACTATTTTCTTCACAACAAAATGCCCCAATAATACTTTGTTTCCAAAGTAACTTTTTTTTAAAGGTAAAACCATTCATTTCCATTTAAAGAATATTTCCTCCAACAATCAAAAAATTAAATGTGAGCCGGCATTCATTGCACGAAGCTGTGTACAGGTATCTACAGTTAAGAGCACATATAGATGCAGTTTGTTTCCTCTTTTGCCTTTTTTTTTCATTGACGTAACGATCTTTTGCTCTTTTTTTTTGTTTTTTATTCTGATTTGTACGTAGGCTGTTTGTTTACATTTTTTTTTATTGGTAATGCCACGTAGCGCTCTGTGTGAAAATCACTGCCTGTGCCGTGTGCAGTCAGTGGCCAGTTTGCATTGTTGTCATATGAACCTGCTATAGCTGGATGTGAACAGCGCGTACCGTTGCGCAGTTAGGGGTGAGCCGCCAGCACTGGTGCATGTGAGGAGAGATATGGCGGACTTTTCAAATTACATATATTATGACTTGTGATGATATTAAGGGTAAATACATTGTTTGTTGTTCTCTATTAAAATCTTTACTTTGCTAACTATCCCTATCAGTAGTTAGTGCCCTCCGTAGTTTGAATCTCTTATTTAGCTGGCAGTAGTGGTGCTCGCTGTATTGCCGTACTTCGAGTAATGACGATTTTTGTGAGGTAAGTGATTTCCGAAAGGTGTACTTTAATGTTACTCAGGGCCATTCTTTTGCAGGGATCTTTGATAGTCAGATTGCGTTGCGCTCAAAATATAGTGTGTCACTTTAAGCGCAGTTTTGTATACATTGTTGTTCAAAGGGGGACGTTTCAGAATACAGGGCCGAAGGTCAGCCAGCGCTGCCCTTACAACGTTTATCGGGTTTTCAATTATGTCTCTTGAGATGTTCATGGTTCATTATTTCCATTCATCATATTATCGCGCGTTTCCCATCAATCTTCGTTCGTTCATTTTCTAGGGACGTTAACAACATTCTGGCACATTTTTATCATCATTCACGCACTCACTTACTTACGACTATTTGTGCGGGGAGGTTACACTTGGGTCCATTTCCATTTACATTCAATGTTGATAGACCTTTTTTTTGTTGTTGTTTTGTTGCTGGCAGGTTACAAACGCCTCATTTTATGTTGGTTGCAGCGTTTTTCTCCTTCTTCTAGTGTTTTCCCCGCTCTCACCACCGCCCCCGCCCCTCCCGCATCCGTCGGTCTCACCACGTTCACTGACAGCCGCGTCTGCGGCTACACCACAACACAACAACGGCCCCCTCCCGGCAACCCATTCGTTTTCTCTTCTTTTGCACAAAAACAACGCCGCACGCGCCAGCCGAGCGCAGCGCAAGCCACCCACACCGCGCCCCTCCCCGTCTTTATAGCCCCCGCTTCTTGTTTTCTTCGTTTGCCCCCTCCCATCTCCCGAATGCCATGCCATGCCATGCCAGCAGCGTTACGCGTGCCCCTCCCCTGTCCACACACTACCGCGAAACGAACAGCCTTCCGGGCCACATGCAGGGCACGCCCACCGCCATTCCCGGACGCAATTCTCGAAACAACACACACACACACACAAAATGAACGCACTATCCCCACTTCGCTTCTCTCTCTCTCTCTCTCTCTCTCTCGTCCCTTCCCTTTAACGAAAGACAAACAAACCCCAGTTAACACACTTTCTCGACACCTTCATGTAGGGAGGGAGGGAGGGAGGGAGGGAGGGTGCGTGCGTTGTCTCGACCGTGACGGCAACCATCGACGATCCATTTCCCCCACTGGTAAAACATGTTCACTAACACCTACAGACATCATTCCGTACACACACAATGGCTTTGGCACACGAACATAGACGGCACGGGCACTGTCGTACATTCTTCCTCAGAACCATCTCAACGAACGTTACATACACATCCGGGAAAGCAAAGCAAAGCAACGCAACGCAACGCACACAATTCAGCCGTCAAAGGTAACGTTCACCACGGCAGACACTTGCCGCCGCGCCGTTACACGCATTTCAGTGCGGCTACAATACACCTCCGACACGGGAACGTTCCGTTGCTCTACACCGCGTTTCTCCGTTTTGTTTGGTTTTTTTTTCTTTTTTCTCTCTCTCTACTTTTTTTCTTCCCCTCTGTCCTTTCCTCCACCATTCTCTCCTCACGTTCTGCCCAGACATTCGACCGATCACAGAGGTTCACCTTTCGGTAACCGTTCTCAGCGCGACGGTATGACGGGTGTTCAAGACGTACCGTTGCGTGATGCCGGTGTACCGCGCCGATCGACAGTTTCCCAGAGGCGACGGATCGGACCACATCACCGACACACACAAACACGTGTGCGCACATTCGCCAAAGCGACCGTCGTCTTCTAGCGTCGCGCTTACTGTACTGTACTGTACTGCACTGGACTGGACACGCGTGCATGCATCTTCAATGACGACGTCGGTGTGCGTGCGTCGTACGCACAAGCAGACACAGTCAGTCAGACACGACTATCGAAATCAGAGTCGGAGGGAAGGTACATCATCGTGCGTGTCGCCCGTACAATGCAATACACATTGGTGTCTCAATGCGCGTTCATTTAAACGTCACTCACACGCCTCCACGCTGCAGCATTTACAGACACATCTCACCCTCGCCATGTATGGCGTGCAAACCGACCCGAAAAAACGGCCGTCGTTACACACTGACATTCCCAACAATCGCGTTTCGTTTCCATCCGTCACGTAACTAACCGGCACCTCCATCCAAAGGACACATCACCGATCGCACTTCCCCCACCTCGCAGACAGGTAACACCAACGAGTTGTGCGCACGTGCCTCCATTCCACGTCACACCGTGGCCGTACCCCGCAACACGCGACGCGCCCCCATCAATCAAATTCATCGCATCGGCCACCCCACCCCGTCGCGTCGCAACCAAAGCGGTAGCTATTGCCGCCGTCCACCCACTCACACACAAAACAACAACAACAACAATTCCGCCCTTCCCGCAAAGGCCATTTGGTGGCCCTGAAAAGGGCCGTTTTTGCCGCTCTCGCAACGGAGGAGCCTTCTCTCCTTCCATTCCAGAGCCACCTCCTTACTTGGAGCTCGTGTACTTGGTCACCGCCTTCGTGCCCTCGCTCACGGCGTGCTTGGCCAGCTCGCCAGGCAGCAACAGCCGCACAGCGGTCTGGGGATCTCGCGGGACGTGATGGTCGAGCGCTTGTTGTAGTGCGCCAGGCGGGACGCCTCGGCCGCGATGCGCTCGAAAATGTCGTTCACGAAGCTGTTCATGATGCTCATCGCCTTCGACGAGATGCCCGTGTCAGGGTGCACCTGCTTCAGCACCTTGTAGATGTAGATGGCATAGCTCTCCTTCCTCTTGCGCTTCTTCTTCTTGTCGCCCTTCGAAATGTTCTTCTGAGCCTTGCCAGCCTTCTTGGCGGCCTTCCCGCTAGTCTTGGGCGGCATCTCAAACAAGAACGTGAACGTACGGCAGCAACACCAGTAGCAAGCGCTCCGCTCTAGTCAGCGTCTCCCCACACAGTGGCACCCAGCGCGCCCCGCCGCCGCACCTTTACCAGCTCGCCCCGTTGCGGCCGCCGACCAATGGGCCGCGAGCGCAACCGGCCGCCGCACCCGAGAGCATAAAGGACCCCCACCCCTGGCGGCGCCGCCACTCCGCTGCTCGACTCGCTGCGGCTCGCACCGTCCTTCGTCTCGTCTCGTTTTCACACCACAGCCCATCGCCATGTCCGGACGCGGAAAGGGAGGCAAAGTCAAGGGCAAGTCAAAGTCCCGCTCCAGCAGGGCCGGGCTCCAGTTCCCGGTCGGCAGAATCCACCGCCTCCTGCGCAAGGGAAACTACGCCGAGCGCGTCGGCGCCGGGGCGCCCGTCTACCTCGCCGCCGTCATGGAGTACCTCGCGGCTGAGGTGCTCGAGCTGGCCGGAAACGCGGCCCGCGACAACAAGAAGACGCGCATCATCCCGCGCCACCTGCAGCTTGCCATCCGCAACGACGAGGAGCTCAACAAGCTCCTGTCGGGCGTCACCATCGCACAGGGTGGTGTCCTGCCCAACATCCAGGCCGTCCTGCTGCCAAAGAAGACCGAGAAGAAGGCCTAAACAGAGAGGCCAGGCAATCGGCACGCGGACCCGCCGCCCAGCAGCGCTGCGTGCTCCCCTGCACGCAACGCGCTTTGCCGGCCCGGCTCACAACAATCGGCCCTTTTCAGGGCCACCACACAAACCTACGTCCAAAGCAAAATTGCAGTCGTCCTCGCCGCACTTTACTTTAACTTCACTTCCACAGCCGCCGCCGGCAACAAGACCATACCAACTGCTACGATTGCAGGGGGGAGAAATTCTGCGAGGTACCTCGGTGTCACGCCTGACATCCAAGTGTCACATAGGGGAACTTGGCACAAACGCTCACGCCAGGATGCAGATCCTGTACCCTGTTCCCTCGACCCCGCAACAGGCGTAGCGATACTGGAATATGCGCGCCCTGTATGGGGCTGTGCAGCCAGATCGACGATGCATCGCCTACAGAAGGGTCCAAAGCAGAGCGCTCTACGACGGGCCTTACACGTCCCCGCGGCAGACCTGCATAGAACCACTCACAACACGATTCCGCGCCCTGGCACAAGCGTTCTACGCCACCGCGCGGAAGTCAGAAAATGACTGTTACGTCTTGACCCTTGGGCGATATGAACACCACAGGGACAGATGTGCAAGACCCGAGAGTCGCTGCTCCAGCAGTAGCACAGACAGAACACATAATCACTCTCAACAAACAGCAACGTCCGAAAACAAGCACAGTACCGAAGATAAGAACAACACACAGAAAAGAGGAGCAAATGTCCACAGGCGACAATAACCTCCACCAACTCCCCCTCTAACGGTAAGAGGACTAAAAGAGAGAAGAACAAGAAGAGCCGCCGCCATCTTGTCGTCCACAGCCCGTGTGGCCCAACACACACACACACACACACACACACACACCTTGTTTTGTTTCGTTTGCCTCAAGCACCTCCACGCACGCACAGTCGCCTTCCAAACGACAAGACAACGACAGCAATAATGACCACTGCGAGAGGAGCGTGTCGACACACCGCCCTCCACTCCCGCGCGCCCCAAACAAACGAAACAGCTGATCCGGCCGCCTATCGGCACGCCTTGCCTCGGCAACTCCAACGCCGCCGCAAACACACACAGCCAAACCGCGCAAATATTCACCGCCTCTCGCACAACAACAACAACAACAACAACAACACACAGCCCGGCATCTCCATCGATCGATAAACAAAGCAAACACAAAACGCCCTCTCTCGCACACACAGCCACAAGACCCGCTTCCTTTCCTTTCTCCCAGTCACGTCACGTCAGTCAAACGAAAACGAAATGAAGAATGAAAGAAAGAAGGCAGGCAGGCAGGCAGGCAGGCAACACACGCAGCAACAACACAGACTCTTTCGCACTTTTCAATTTCCGAACAGTGTGGTGGCCCTGAAAAGGGCCGTTTTCGTCTCTCCCACGGCCGCGGGAAGGCCAACGCGGCACAGCACACCGGCTGCGACGCGCCTAACCGCCGAAACCGTACAGGGTGCGCCCCTGCCTCTTCAGGGCGTACACCACGTCCATGGCCGTCACAGTCTTGCGCTTGGCGTGCTCAGTGTACGTCACCGCGTCGCGGATCACGTTCTCCAGGAACACCTTCAGCACTCCGCGGGTCTCCTCGTAGATCAGACCAGAGATGCGCTTCACGCCGCCCCTGCGAGCCAGGCGGCGGATCGCGGGCTTCGTGATGCCCTGGATGTTGTCGCGCAACACCTTGCGGTGCCGCTTGGCGCCACCCTTGCCGAGCCCCTTTCCTCCCTTGCCGCGGCCAGTCATCTCTTCTAAATCCTCAAAAAAGCTCAGGCAAGCAAAACGTCTGCTGCAGCGGCTGGCTCCTCACCCGGCGCTAGCGAGTCGGCTACGGTCTGCGCCCAGCGCACGCGCCAGCCCCCCTATATAGACTCTGGCCCGCCCTCCCCCCACCACGCGCAACCGAGGGCATATAAGCGCACCACGGTGGCTGGCGCGCGCCCGTGTCGTCAAGGCAGCACCCGACGCAGCACCTCGCTCGCCTCCACGCCGCTCCGCTACCGCTATGGCCCGCACAAAGCAAACGGCCCGCAAGTCCACCGGCGGAAAGGCGCCGCGCAAACAGCTCGCCACCAAGGCGGCGAGGAAGAGCGCGCCCGCCACCGGCGGCGTCAAGAAGCCCCACCGCTACAGGCCGGGCACCGTCGCCCTGCGAGAAATCAGGCGCTACCAGAAGAGCACAGAGCTGCTCATCCGCAAGCTGCCATTCCAGCGCCTAGTGCGCGAGATCGCCCAGGACTTCAAGACCGACCTGCGCTTCCAGAGCTCCGCGGTCATGGCCCTGCAGGAGGCCAGCGAGGCCTACCTCGTCGGCCTCTTCGAAGACACCAACCTGTGCGCAATCCACGCCAAGCGCGTCACCATCATGCCCAAGGACATCCAGCTCGCGCGCCGCATCCGCGGCGAGCGCGCCTAAACACCGCGCCAGCCGCTGGGCACCGCCCACGCACGCAAACAAACAAAACGGCCCTTTTAAGGGCCACTAACATCACTCCGTCGCGAGCAAACTTTGTCGGTCGCCTCTCGCCCCACAACCAGAGAACCAAAGACAAAACACCGCTTCCACTTCCCGTCCGTCCGCCACAGCCGCTCTCCTCTGCCAGCTTGCTGGCGCGCGCAACAATCAATCAACATCATCCCTCCCCGGCGCGGCGCTCAAAGCGCACAACACCCATCGGCCGACGCCGTCAACCACACGGGTGGCTGGCCGGCCGCCGCTTCGTTTCGAAACAAACAAACAAAACAAAAAACCCGCACCAACGGCCAGCCAGGCACGCAGGCTCGTCCAACGCCACCGACCCTTTCCACATCTCAACGTCCCCCGCCCCCGTTGCAAGAACACACACACAACCAAGACAAGACACATCCGAGGAGAAGGCAGGCAAACAGACAGACAAACCAAAGTATTCAAACAACATGACACAAACCAACCGTCGGCCGGCCGCGACCAAAAACGGCGACAAGCAACCGCTACCGCCGCCCGCACCCGCCACCGACCCCCCGCAATCCAACCACCACGGCACGCAAACAGTATCCACACACGGGCATACAGAAACGCCAGACGGCACAACCACACCGCAACACGACAATCAAAACCTTCCCGACGTGCTTTGATGGCCCTGAGAAGGGCCGTTTTGGGCCGCGCGTCTCTTGCGCGCCACTAGACGACGGGGACGGGGGGGGGGGGTGGGGACGACGGAGTCAACCGCCAACCCTTCCTTTCCTTTCCCATTCCTTTCTTCTTCTCCTCTACTTCTTCTTCTTGGGCGACGCCTTCGCCTTAGACGGCGTCGTCGCCTTCTTCGGGCGCGGCGCCTTCGGCTTCTTCGTCGGAACCTTGGCGGCCTTCTTCGCCTTCGACGGCGACTTGGCCTTGGCCGGCTTGGCAGCAGCCGCCTTCTTCGCACCGGCGGGAGCGGCCGACGCCGCAGACGCCTTCTTGGCGGCGCCCGCCTTCCGACCAGTCGCCGCCTTCACGCCACCAGCCTTCTTTGCGCCGGCCGCACGGGCACCCTTCTTCTCCTTGCTGGCCGGAGCGGCGCGCTTCTTCTTGGCACCGCCAGCACGAGCCTTGCCGCCCTCAGCCGCCCCGCCGCCGGCGCCGGCAAGCTTGAAAGAGCCGGACGCGCCCTTCCCCTTCGTCTGCACCAGCTCGCCCGCCACCACGGCCGACTTGAGGTACTTCTTGATAAACGGCGCCAGCTTCTCCGCGTCCAGCTTGTAGTGCGCGGCAATGTACTTCTTGATCGCCTGCAGCGACGATCCGCCGCGCTCCTTCAGACTCTTGATGGCGGCCGTCACCATCTCAGAGGTGCGCGGGTGCGCAGGCTTGGCGCGCGGCTTCTTCGCAGACGACGCAGACTTTGCCTTCTTCGTAGTGCCGGTGGCGGCGGGTGCCGCAGCAGTCTCGTTCGTAGCCGCCTGATCTGCCATTTCGACGACGCGCGTTAACACACAACACAGCGAGCAGCGAGAGCGAGAAGAGACACGCAGCGAGCGGAGCGCACAGCAGAGGAATAGCCGCCTCGCGCCACAGGCCCAGCCAGTGTCGCGGGCGGGCGCGGACGGCCGAGAGAGCGGCCGCCACTCTGCGCGCCGCCGCGCCGCGCCTCCCGCGCTTGCTACCGCCCAACGTCCGACAGCCTGTGCGGAGCAGCCCCACACCTGCGCCACAACCACCCGCGCCTTTCAAACCACCGAGGATGGGGCTACACACAGCCACACCACAGTCGCCAACCAGTCGCCACGGCAGCGCCGCAAACCACGGCCAAACTGCAGCCACCGCGCGCTACAGCCTGGGTCGGCCCGCCGAGAATCGCCGCCCACGCCCAAATGCCGCCCCCACAGCCCCAGCCGGCGACCGGCCACAATGGCCAAACCTTCGGCAAAGGCCCCACACCGTCGCCGCGGCAGCCCGGCCAGCGCGGCCGGCGCCACAGCCACACAAGAGGAGGCGTGCGGCGATGACGGCCGTGCAAACGCACCTCCGCCGCCCCATCGCCCTCCCACCGTTTCCCGATCGGCCCGCAGCCGTCGGGCCACGTCCTCCTCCTCTCGCCCGCCAACATTCACAGCCCTTTCGTTCGTTTCCCAACAATTTCAATTGTGCCCGCCGCAAAAAACGGGCGCCGCCTGCAAAGCAACATGCTCCGCCGGAGCGCCCCTCGCCGCTTACGAGCCAACCCCTCGCCCGAGGCAAACCGAAATCCGCAACTACAGACCAACCCAATCTGCCGTCAGCACACACGACAGCCAACATCACGCGTTACGAGTTAGACATTAGGTTCACACGTCTCGGTTAGGTTCGGTGGACGTGGGTTAGGTTAAGGGCACTTGGGTTAGGTTAAGCATTCAAAACACACGTCAGGCGTCAGAGGTTAGGTTACGTTACGTTACATTAAGGTTAGGTTAGGTTAGGTTAGGGGCACTTGGGTTAGGTTAAGGGTCGGTGTTAGGTTAAGCGTCAAACTTAGGTTAAGCATTCAAACCACACGTCGGGCGTCCGAGGTTAGGTTAGGTTAGGTTAAGGCCACTTGGGTTAGGTTAAGCCTCAAACTTAGGTTAAGCATTCAAACACACGTCGGGCGTCAGGTGGCCGCAGCAGCCGCACCTACCTACCCACCCACCTCACGGCCGGACAGCTTGGCTTACTTGGCGCTGAGGCTGACCTCACCGCACCTCACCTCACGCTACGCAACGCTACACAGGTTCGGTTCGCTCAGCTTAGGCTTAGAGCTTAAGCGCCGAGGTCGGATTACGTTGGTTCACCTTCGGGCGCCACACTTTGGGTGTAAAGGTCGCGTCGGGTCGTCGGCACGCCGCAAAAACAAAAACAAAAGCGAAGCCACAGACAACGCCGACAAACGGGCAGCACGACCACGACCAGATACCGAGACACACGGACCACCCACCGGCCAAAGGGCACCAAACAACAAACCAGAGCACCACGTGTCGACCAGAGCAACCCGCCGCTCACGCGACGTGGCTGGCACCGAAGGGCCGCCGCAACTGCGCTTTCCGCGCCGGGCCGGATGCACGTGCGGCAACACCACCACCGCACACAGCCGCTGTTCAACATCAACCAACAACACGCCGCGGTCGCAGCCTCAACGCCAGCACACGTTTGCACCACCATTCACACGCACCGCACAAACAGCTGTCGCCGACAACACAAACACACCGCAACGACGCCGCCGCCTCTACTTGTGCCGGCCACCCACCCCACCGACGGCGCACCTGTCGCCAGCCGGCAGTCGGCAGTCGGCACGGGAAACGCACACCGCCACTTCGCTCGCGCGCACGCCACCAACCAGTCGTCGTCTCCAAAAACAACAAACAAACATAGGGCAGGCAACAAATCGCCTCGCACGAACCGTCCACAAAACTATCAAAGCACAGCCTCTGGCTAACGGCCACGACGCAGCGGCACGCTGCTCCTTTCCCCGCCCCACTCCATTCACAAAGTCACGCGACACCTTTCCGCCACTACGCGCAGCCGCACCCGACGCCCGTGGCAACGACACAACTACTGCACTATCCACCGTACACACAGCCAGCCAGCCAGCCAGCCAGCCAAAACCACACCAACGACCCAAACACGCACGTGCAACGGCACGCCCCAAACCAGTCAACGTCGACAACCACACGCACGGCTGGAAACAGGCGTCCTTCCACGTTGCCATCAAGCTACACACAAGACACAAGGAACCAACAACAGCACGCCTGCCCGCCCGCCCCACTCTCACGCCGCAAAAAGCACACCGAAACCGCCAAACGCACATTCCCATCGCACTGACACCGACCGGCTCGCTACCACCACACCTCTCGGCAGCCGTTTCGCAGACATGACACGGCGCGACATGACATCACGACCAACTCTCCTTTCCCCGACGCCTTCGGCCGGAGCACAACGCCGCCAATTCGCCACACAGTCACACACACTCACAGTCGACAAGCGCCCGCCCTCCCTGCACGACGCCGCGCAGCAAACGCGCCCGCAAACACATACCCTCTCCTCTCTCTCGGCCGCCCGACGCGCCAACCGCCACACCGCCAGCCACTCGCAATTGTGCACTGCCGCCAGCCACACGTCCAACACGCCGCGCCGCCTCCGGCCACCCGCCAGGGGGCGCTCACGTCCGCGACAACAGCGCGGCCCGCCGGGCCAAACCGAACCGAGCCGCCCGCCGCTGCTCTGCACATCTTCCTGCGCGCATCAACAAAACGAGGCAAGCGAGCACACCCCGTCACAACGCCACATCACGCAAATGCCGTGCCGACCTCTTGTGTCTACCGCCTAAATTGCACTCACCAGCCGCCCCTTCTTCTTCCTATCTATCTATCTGTGCGTCTGTGTCGGTCCGCGCGTGACGCCTCTCAACATCCGCCGTCGCCGTCCCCGTTTCCGCCCCAATGCCATCGTCGCGCCGCCGCCTCCTCCTCCTCCGCCGCCCCTGTCCGGCCCGCACCACACCATACACCGCTGCTTGTCCCGGCCGTTGCCACCAAAGGCGCCTACCGCAAACGCGCCACGCCGCAGCCCCCGTGCGTGCATCTCCGTGCCGACGCTGCCTCTCTGCCCTCCCGCACGCACTCGACCGACCGACATGCACTGCGTCGACGGCCTCGACAACACAGTCTCTGGGCTCCGCACTGCGTGTTCCGGTACGCGCGCTCAAACACCTATGTACTCATTACCAGCGATGGCGAGGCACCACACAATCTCTGACCAGAGAGTTTCTTATCGTCGCTAGTCTGCGCCACACGACACTAGTGGCACGTAGCGGGTCGGCAGGAACAGTTGTCATCTCTATGTGGCGGGTCGGGAGAGGTCGTAGTCAGTCGACGACAGTATTAGCGAGTGGACGATTGTACTGAGCGGGCGGCGGCGTGCTCTTCTCGCGACTCTGGTCTCCGTTCGGGACGATGCATATTGTTATAAAAGGTAAGGTAATGAAGCTGCATTGCGCAAATCTAATAATGTATGTCAATTGTAACTATTTTCTTCACAACAAAATGCCCCAATAATACTTTGTTTCCAAAGTAACTTTTTTTTAAAGGTAAAACCATTCATTTCCATTTAAAGAATATTTCCTCCAACAATCAAAAAATTAAATGTGAGCCGGCATTCATTGCACGAAGCTGTGTACAGGTATCTACAGTTAAGAGCACATATAGATGCAGTTTGTTTCCTCTTTTGCCTTTTTTTTTCATTGACGTAACGATCTTTTGCTCTTTTTTTTTGTTTTTTATTCTGATTTGTACGTAGGCTGTTTGTTTACATTTTTTTTTATTGGTAATGCCACGTAGCGCTCTGTGTGAAAATCACTGCCTGTGCCGTGTGCAGTCAGTGGCCAGTTTGCATTGTTGTCATATGAACCTGCTATAGCTGGATGTGAACAGCGCGTACCGTTGCGCAGTTAGGGGTGAGCCGCCAGCACTGGTGCATGTGAGGAGAGATATGGCGGACTTTTCAAATTACATATATTATGACTTGTGATGATATTAAGGGTAAATACATTGTTTGTTGTTCTCTATTAAAATCTTTACTTTGCTAACTATCCCTATCAGTAGTTAGTGCCCTCCGTAGTTTGAATCTCTTATTTAGCTGGCAGTAGTGGTGCTCGCTGTATTGCCGTACTTCGAGTAATGACGATTTTTGTGAGGTAAGTGATTTCCGAAAGGTGTACTTTAATGTTACTCAGGGCCATTCTTTTGCAGGGATCTTTGATAGTCAGATTGCGTTGCGCTCAAAATATAGTGTGTCACTTTAAGCGCAGTTTTGTATACATTGTTGTTCAAAGGGGGACGTTTCAGAATACAGGGCCGAAGGTCAGCCAGCGCTGCCCTTACAACGTTTATCGGGTTTTCAATTATGTCTCTTGAGATGTTCATGGTTCATTATTTCCATTCATCATATTATCGCGCGTTTCCCATCAATCTTCGTTCGTTCATTTTCTAGGGACGTTAACAACATTCTGGCACATTTTTATCATCATTCACGCACTCACTTACTTACGACTATTTGTGCGGGGAGGTTACACTTGGGTCCATTTCCATTTACATTCAATGTTGATAGACCTTTTTTTTGTTGTTGTTTTGTTGCTGGCAGGTTACAAACGCCTCATTTTATGTTGGTTGCAGCGTTTTTCTCCTTCTTCTAGTGTTTTCCCCGCTCTCACCACCGCCCCCGCCCCTCCCGCATCCGTCGGTCTCACCACGTTCACTGACAGCCGCGTCTGCGGCTACACCACAACACAACAACGGCCCCCTCCCGGCAACCCATTCGTTTTCTCTTCTTTTGCACAAAAACAACGCCGCACGCGCCAGCCGAGCGCAGCGCAAGCCACCCACACCGCGCCCCTCCCCGTCTTTATAGCCCCCGCTTCTTGTTTTCTTCGTTTGCCCCCTCCCATCTCCCGAATGCCATGCCATGCCATGCCAGCAGCGTTACGCGTGCCCCTCCCCTGTCCACACACTACCGCGAAACGAACAGCCTTCCGGGCCACATGCAGGGCACGCCCACCGCCATTCCCGGACGCAATTCTCGAAACAACACACACACACACACAAAATGAACGCACTATCCCCACTTCGCTTCTCTCTCTCTCTCTCTCTCTCTCTCGTCCCTTCCCTTTAACGAAAGACAAACAAACCCCAGTTAACACACTTTCTCGACACCTTCATGTAGGGAGGGAGGGAGGGAGGGAGGGAGGGTGCGTGCGTTGTCTCGACCGTGACGGCAACCATCGACGATCCATTTCCCCCACTGGTAAAACATGTTCACTAACACCTACAGACATCATTCCGTACACACACAATGGCTTTGCACACGAACATAGACGGCACGGGCACTGTCGTACATTCTTCCTCAGAACCATCTCAACGAACGTTACATACACATCCGGGAAAGCAAAGCAAAGCAACGCAACGCAACGCACACAATTCAGCCGTCAAAGGTAACGTTCACCACGGCAGACACTTGCCGCCGCGCCGTTACACGCATTTCAGTGCGGCTACAATACACCTCCGACACGGGAACGTTCCGTTGCTCTACACCGCGTTTCTCCGTTTTGTTTGGTTTTTTTTTCTTTTTTCTCTCTCTCTACTTTTTTTCTTCCCCTCTGTCCTTTCCTCCACCATTCTCTCCTCACGTTCTGCCCAGACATTCGACCGATCACAGAGGTTCACCTTTCGGTAACCGTTCTCAGCGCGACGGTATGACGGGTGTTCAAGACGTACCGTTGCGTGATGCCGGTGTACCGCGCCGATCGACAGTTTCCCAGAGGCGACGGATCGGACCACATCACCGACACACACAAACACGTGTGCGCACATTCGCCAAAGCGACCGTCGTCTTCTAGCGTCGCGCTTACTGTACTGTACTGTACTGCACTGGACTGGACACGCGTGCATGCATCTTCAATGACGACGTCGGTGTGCGTGCGTCGTACGCACAAGCAGACACAGTCAGTCAGACACGACTATCGAAATCAGAGTCGGAGGGAAGGTACATCATCGTGCGTGTCGCCCGTACAATGCAATACACATTGGTGTCTCAATGCGCGTTCATTTAAACGTCACTCACACGCCTCCACGCTGCAGCATTTACAGACACATCTCACCCTCGCCATGTATGGCGTGCAAACCGACCCGAAAAAACGGCCGTCGTTACACACTGACATTCCCAACAATCGCGTTTCGTTTCCATCCGTCACGTAACTAACCGGCACCTCCATCCAAAGGACACATCACCGATCGCACTTCCCCCACCTCGCAGACAGGTAACACCAACGAGTTGTGCGCACGTGCCTCCATTCCACGTCACACCGTGGCCGTACCCCGCAACACGCGACGCGCCCCCATCAATCAAATTCATCGCATCGGCCACCCCACCCCGTCGCGTCGCAACCAAAGCGGTAGCTATTGCCGCCGTCCACCCACTCACACACAAAACAACAACAACAACAATTCCGCCCTTCCCGCAAAGGCCATTTGGTGGCCCTGAAAAGGGCCGTTTTTGCCGCTCTCGCAACGGAGGAGCCTTCTCTCCTTCCATTCCAGAGCCACCTCCTTACTTGGAGCTCGTGTACTTGGTCACCGCCTTCGTGCCCTCGCTCACGGCGTGCTTGGCCAGCTCGCCAGGCAGCAACAGCCGCACAGCGGTCTGGATCTCGCGGGACGTGATGGTCGAGCGCTTGTTGTAGTGCGCCAGGCGGGACGCCTCGGCCGCGATGCGCTCGAAAATGTCGTTCACGAAGCTGTTCATGATGCTCATCGCCTTCGACGAGATGCCCGTGTCAGGGTGCACCTGCTTCAGCACCTTGTAGATGTAGATGGCATAGCTCTCCTTCCTCTTGCGCTTCTTCTTCTTGTCGCCCTTCGAAATGTTCTTCTGAGCCTTGCCAGCCTTCTTGGCGGCCTTCCCGCTAGTCTTGGGCGGCATCTCAAACAAGAACGTGAACGTACGGCAGCAACACCAGTAGCAAGCGCTCCGCTCTAGTCAGCGTCTCCCCACACAGTGGCACCCAGCGCTCACTCACTTCTACTAGCGAGCAATCCTATGCTCGAGATGGTGCAGTGTAAGCATCTAGGTGCTATTCCTGCTGAAATTGACGTGCTGGTACGAGAGGGTACTGGCTTATTCGGGCTGGCCTGTCGGATGCGTAGCATCCATTGGCTGTAGTGGTCGTGGGTTATCTACGAAATCTTTATTTCGTAGAATGTATTGAACCATAGCCTCCATGGTGAGGTTCTCTCCGAGCTTTCCGAGTTCCATGAGTTCCTGGTAAGCTGGGTGTTGTTCTATTCCTGGACTCGGTTTCCCAGGCGTCACGCCCGGTGCTGAGGCCTCGAAGATGAGTTCCCAGTCCGTGGGCGTGAAGACAGGGTGCTTGTTGATGATGTTTAGGTCCTTCCTCGATACCAGTCCTCTGAGAGCCTTGTTGGTCCTGACTGGTTCGTAGGGCTGGTGAGGAAGGGCCGGTTTCGTCCTGTCGGGCGGAGTGAACGGATAGGGGTTGTCTAGGTGCGGGTATGACCCGTCACGAAGAGACGCGGCGACCTTCTGCAGCACTGGCTGCACGCTGCCCGCCTTGGGGAGCGGCAGCCATCCAGCCTCCGCTGCAGCAAGTGGTGGTGTCTCGGTGTGCGCCTCCTCGTCTTGTGCCCGCGGCTCGACCTCCCCGTCGGGAGGGAGAGCAGGCTGCTCCACCTCGATGTCCATGGGAGCCACTACGACGCCCGTCTCGTCAACTGGCGGCGCAGGTGGCTCCGTCTGGGTGGAGGCGTCGACCCCTGCTTGCCGACTCGCAGTGGAGCTGGCGGTGGGGGTAGGCGTCTTCTTGAGGACCCGCAGCTCCTCACGCAGCTGTTGCAGCTGACGGTGAACAGCTACGAGTTCCTCCCTCATGGCGGCCCTCTCGGCCGCAAGGGCGGTGTGGAAGGCAGCCAGTGCGTCGTCCGTGGCGGCTTCTCGACGGCATGGACCACCACTCCCGTGGGAACGGGGGGGTGGGACGTCCGTCTCGACGCCAGGGCGTGGGGTGGCCATCTTGTTTCTGTAACCCCGCACGTAGGCGCAGCTGCGTGAGTTTGCGGCGTGGGCACCGCCACAATTCACGCACTTGGCAGCTGCGCCGCGGGGCTTGGTGCAGTTTCGTGTGTCGTGTGCCTCGGCACACTTAAGACACGCTAATGTGCCCCTGCACACCTTTGCAATGTGCCCCATCCGTTGGCACTTGAAGCATTGCTGCTCCGTGCGCTGCTTCGTTCTGTGGCGCCGTTTGCGTCCGCGATCGTTGCCGATCGCGTCGACCAGGAGTTCCAGCGCTGCCGCAATCTTGCCGCCCTTCCTGCGTCCGGCCATCTCCGATCGTCAGCGTGTGGAGGTGCGTGCGCGCCGGCTTCTTCTGCTGCCTCGTGTGCAACGTGCCTGCGCGCTCCGTCCGCAGCCTTCCGCGCTCACTCGGCGTCTGGGGGCGGGGCCACGGGCGGGGCGTGGCACCCAGCGCGCCCCGCCGCCGCACCTTTACCAGCTCGCCCCGTTGCGGCCGCCGACCAATGGGCCGCGAGCGCAACCGGCCGCCGCACCCGAGAGCATAAAGGACCCCCACCCCTGGCGGCGCCGCCACTCCGCTGCTCGACTCGCTGCGGCTCGCACCGTCCTTCGTCTCGTCTCGTTTTCACACCACAGCCCATCGCCATGTCCGGACGCGGAAAGGGAGGCAAAGTCAAGGGCAAGTCAAAGTCCCGCTCCAGCAGGGCCGGGCTCCAGTTCCCGGTCGGCAGAATCCACCGCCTCCTGCGCAAGGGAAACTACGCCGAGCGCGTCGGCGCCGGGGCGCCCGTCTACCTCGCCGCCGTCATGGAGTACCTCGCGGCTGAGGTGCTCGAGCTGGCCGGAAACGCGGCCCGCGACAACAAGAAGACGCGCATCATCCCGCGCCACCTGCAGCTTGCCATCCGCAACGACGAGGAGCTCAACAAGCTCCTGTCGGGCGTCACCATCGCACAGGGTGGTGTCCTGCCCAACATCCAGGCCGTCCTGCTGCCAAAGAAGACCGAGAAGAAGGCCTAAACAGAGAGGCCAGGCAATCGGCACGCGGACCCGCCGCCCAGCAGCGCTGCGTGCTCCCCTGCACGCAACGCGCTTTGCCGGCCCGGCTCACAACAATCGGCCCTTTTCAGGGCCACCACACAAACCTACGTCCAAAGCAAAATTGCAGTCGTCCTCGCCGCACTTTACTTTAACTTCACTTCCACAGCCGCCGCCGGCAACAAGACCATACCAACTGCTACGATTGCAGGGGGGAGAAATTCTGCGAGGTACCTCGGTGTCACGCCTGACATCCAAGTGTCACATAGGGGAACTTGGCACAAACGCTCACGCCAGGATGCAGATCCTGTACCCTGTTCCCTCGACCCCGCAACAGGCGTAGCGATACTGGAATATGCGCGCCCTGTATGGGGCTGTGCAGCCAGATCGACGATGCATCGCCTACAGAAGGGTCCAAAGCAGAGCGCTCTACGACGGGCCTTACACGTCCCCGCGGCAGACCTGCATAGAACCACTCACAACACGATTCCGCGCCCTGGCACAAGCGTTCTACGCCACCGCGCGGAAGTCAGAAAATGACTGTTACGTCTTGACCCTTGGGCGATATGAACACCACAGGGACAGATGTGCAAGACCCGAGAGTCGCTGCTCCAGCAGTAGCACAGACAGAACACATAATCACTCTCAACAAACAGCAACGTCCGAAAACAAGCACAGTACCGAAGATAAGAACAACACACAGAAAAGAGGAGCAAATGTCCACAGGCGACAATAACCTCCACCAACTCCCCCTCTAACGGTAAGAGGACTAAAAGAGAGAAGAACAAGAAGAGCCGCCGCCATCTTGTCGTCCACAGCCCGTGTGGCCCAACACACACACACACACACACACACACACACCTTGTTTTGTTTCGTTTGCCTCAAGCACCTCCACGCACGCACAGTCGCCTTCCAAACGACAAGACAACGACAGCAATAATGACCACTGCGAGAGGAGCGTGTCGACACACCGCCCTCCACTCCCGCGCGCCCCAAACAAACGAAACAGCTGATCCGGCCGCCTATCGGCACGCCTTGCCTCGGCAACTCCAACGCCGCCGCAAACACACACAGCCAAACCGCGCAAATATTCACCGCCTCTCGCACAACAACAACAACAACAACAACAACACACAGCCCGGCATCTCCATCGATCGATAAACAAAGCAAACACAAAACGCCCTCTCTCGCACACACAGCCACAAGACCCGCTTCCTTTCCTTTCTCCCAGTCACGTCACGTCAGTCAAACGAAAACGAAATGAAGAATGAAAGAAAGAAGGCAGGCAGGCAGGCAGGCAGGCAACACACGCAGCAACAACACAGACTCTTTCGCACTTTTCAATTTCCGAACAGTGTGGTGGCCCTGAAAAGGGCCGTTTTCGTCTCTCCCACGGCCGCGGGAAGGCCAACGCGGCACAGCACACCGGCTGCGACGCGCCTAACCGCCGAAACCGTACAGGGTGCGCCCCTGCCTCTTCAGGGCGTACACCACGTCCATGGCCGTCACAGTCTTGCGCTTGGCGTGCTCAGTGTACGTCACCGCGTCGCGGATCACGTTCTCCAGGAACACCTTCAGCACTCCGCGGGTCTCCTCGTAGATCAGACCAGAGATGCGCTTCACGCCGCCCCTGCGAGCCAGGCGGCGGATCGCGGGCTTCGTGATGCCCTGGATGTTGTCGCGCAACACCTTGCGGTGCCGCTTGGCGCCACCCTTGCCGAGCCCCTTTCCTCCCTTGCCGCGGCCAGTCATCTCTTCTAAATCCTCAAAAAAGCTCAGGCAAGCAAAACGTCTGCTGCAGCGGCTGGCTCCTCACCCGGCGCTAGCGAGTCGGCTACGGTCTGCGCCCAGCGCACGCGCCAGCCCCCCTATATAGACTCTGGCCCGCCCTCCCCCCACCACGCGCAACCGAGGGCATATAAGCGCACCACGGTGGCTGGCGCGCGCCCGTGTCGTCAAGGCAGCACCCGACGCAGCACCTCGCTCGCCTCCACGCCGCTCCGCTACCGCTATGGCCCGCACAAAGCAAACGGCCCGCAAGTCCACCGGCGGAAAGGCGCCGCGCAAACAGCTCGCCACCAAGGCGGCGAGGAAGAGCGCGCCCGCCACCGGCGGCGTCAAGAAGCCCCACCGCTACAGGCCGGGCACCGTCGCCCTGCGAGAAATCAGGCGCTACCAGAAGAGCACAGAGCTGCTCATCCGCAAGCTGCCATTCCAGCGCCTAGTGCGCGAGATCGCCCAGGACTTCAAGACCGACCTGCGCTTCCAGAGCTCCGCGGTCATGGCCCTGCAGGAGGCCAGCGAGGCCTACCTCGTCGGCCTCTTCGAAGACACCAACCTGTGCGCAATCCACGCCAAGCGCGTCACCATCATGCCCAAGGACATCCAGCTCGCGCGCCGCATCCGCGGCGAGCGCGCCTAAACACCGCGCCAGCCGCTGGGCACCGCCCACGCACGCAAACAAACAAAACGGCCCTTTTAAGGGCCACTAACATCACTCCGTCGCGAGCAAACTTTGTCGGTCGCCTCTCGCCCCACAACCAGAGAACCAAAGACAAAACACCGCTTCCACTTCCCGTCCGTCCGCCACAGCCGCTCTCCTCTGCCAGCTTGCTGGCGCGCGCAACAATCAATCAACATCATCCCTCCCCGGCGCGGCGCTCAAAGCGCACAACACCCATCGGCCGACGCCGTCAACCACACGGGTGGCTGGCCGGCCGCCGCTTCGTTTCGAAACAAACAAACAAAACAAAAAACCCGCACCAACGGCCAGCCAGGCACGCAGGCTCGTCCAACGCCACCGACCCTTTCCACATCTCAACGTCCCCCGCCCCCGTTGCAAGAACACACACACAACCAAGACAAGACACATCCGAGGAGAAGGCAGGCAAACAGACAGACAAACCAAAGTATTCAAACAACATGACACAAACCAACCGTCGGCCGGCCGCGACCAAAAACGGCGACAAGCAACCGCTACCGCCGCCCGCACCCGCCACCGACCCCCCGCAATCCAACCACCACGGCACGCAAACAGTATCCACACACGGGCATACAGAAACGCCAGACGGCACAACCACACCGCAACACGACAATCAAAACCTTCCCGACGTGCTTTGATGGCCCTGAGAAGGGCCGTTTTGGGCCGCGCGTCTCTTGCGCGCCACTAGACGACGGGGACGGGGGGGGGGTGGGGACGACGGAGTCAACCGCCAACCCTTCCTTTCCTTTCCCATTCCTTTCTTCTTCTCCTCTACTTCTTCTTCTTGGGCGACGCCTTCGCCTTAGACGGCGTCGTCGCCTTCTTCGGGCGCGGCGCCTTCGGCTTCTTCGTCGGAACCTTGGCGGCCTTCTTCGCCTTCGACGGCGACTTGGCCTTGGCCGGCTTGGCAGCAGCCGCCTTCTTCGCACCGGCGGGAGCGGCCGACGCCGCAGACGCCTTCTTGGCGGCGCCCGCCTTCCGACCAGTCGCCGCCTTCACGCCACCAGCCTTCTTTGCGCCGGCCGCACGGGCACCCTTCTTCTCCTTGCTGGCCGGAGCGGCGCGCTTCTTCTTGGCACCGCCAGCACGAGCCTTGCCGCCCTCAGCCGCCCCGCCGCCGGCGCCGGCAAGCTTGAAAGAGCCGGACGCGCCCTTCCCCTTCGTCTGCACCAGCTCGCCCGCCACCACGGCCGACTTGAGGTACTTCTTGATAAACGGCGCCAGCTTCTCCGCGTCCAGCTTGTAGTGCGCGGCAATGTACTTCTTGATCGCCTGCAGCGACGATCCGCCGCGCTCCTTCAGACTCTTGATGGCGGCCGTCACCATCTCAGAGGTGCGCGGGTGCGCAGGCTTGGCGCGCGGCTTCTTCGCAGACGACGCAGACTTTGCCTTCTTCGTAGTGCCGGTGGCGGCGGGTGCCGCAGCAGTCTCGTTCGTAGCCGCCTGATCTGCCATTTCGACGACGCGCGTTAACACACAACACAGCGAGCAGCGAGAGCGAGAAGAGACACGCAGCGAGCGGAGCGCACAGCAGAGGAATAGCCGCCTCGCGCCACAGGCCCAGCCAGTGTCGCGGGCGGGCGCGGACGGCCGAGAGAGCGGCCGCCACTCTGCGCGCCGCCGCGCCGCGCCTCCCGCGCTTGCTACCGCCCAACGTCCGACAGCCTGTGCGGAGCAGCCCCACACCTGCGCCACAACCACCCGCGCCTTTCAAACCACCGAGGATGGGGCTACACACAGCCACACCACAGTCGCCAACCAGTCGCCACGGCAGCGCCGCAAACCACGGCCAAACTGCAGCCACCGCGCGCTACAGCCTGGGTCGGCCCGCCGAGAATCGCCGCCCACGCCCAAATGCCGCCCCCACAGCCCCAGCCGGCGACCGGCCACAATGGCCAAACCTTCGGCAAAGGCCCCACACCGTCGCCGCGGCAGCCCGGCCAGCGCGGCCGGCGCCACAGCCACACAAGAGGAGGCGTGCGGCGATGACGGCCGTGCAAACGCACCTCCGCCGCCCCATCGCCCTCCCACCGTTTCCCGATCGGCCCGCAGCCGTCGGGCCACGTCCTCCTCCTCTCGCCCGCCAACATTCACAGCCCTTTCGTTCGTTTCCCAACAATTTCAATTGTGCCCGCCGCAAAAAACGGGCGCCGCCTGCAAAGCAACATGCTCCGCCGGAGCGCCCCTCGCCGCTTACGAGCCAACCCCTCGCCCGAGGCAAACCGAAATCCGCAACTACAGACCAACCCAATCTGCCGTCAGCACACACGACAGCCAACATCACGCGTTACGAGTTAGACATTAGGTTCACACGTCTCGGTTAGGTTCGGTGGACGTGGGTTAGGTTAAGGGCACTTGGGTTAGGTTAAGCATTCAAAACACACGTCAGGCGTCAGAGGTTAGGTTACGTTACGTTACATTAAGGTTAGGTTAGGTTAGGTTAGGGGCACTTGGGTTAGGTTAAGGGTCGGTGTTAGGTTAAGCGTCAAACTTAGGTTAAGCATTCAAACCACACGTCGGGCGTCCGAGGTTAGGTTAGGTTAGGTTAAGGCCACTTGGGTTAGGTTAAGCCTCAAACTTAGGTTAAGCATTCAAACACACGTCGGGCGTCAGGTGGCCGCAGCAGCCGCACCTACCTACCCACCCACCTCACGGCCGGACAGCTTGGCTTACTTGGCGCTGAGGCTGACCTCACCGCACCTCACCTCACGCTACGCAACGCTACACAGGTTCGGTTCGCTCAGCTTAGGCTTAGAGCTTAAGCGCCGAGGTCGGATTACGTTGGTTCACCTTCGGGCGCCACACTTTGGGTGTAAAGGTCGCGTCGGGTCGTCGGCACGCCGCAAAAACAAAAACAAAAGCGAAGCCACAGACAACGCCGACAAACGGGCAGCACGACCACGACCAGATACCGAGACACACGGACCACCCACCGGCCAAAGGGCACCAAACAACAAACCAGAGCACCACGTGTCGACCAGAGCAACCCGCCGCTCACGCGACGTGGCTGGCACCGAAGGGCCGCCGCAACTGCGCTTTCCGCGCCGGGCCGGATGCACGTGCGGCAACACCACCACCGCACACAGCCGCTGTTCAACATCAACCAACAACACGCCGCGGTCGCAGCCTCAACGCCAGCACACGTTTGCACCACCATTCACACGCACCGCACAAACAGCTGTCGCCGACAACACAAACACACCGCAACGACGCCGCCGCCTCTACTTGTGCCGGCCACCCACCCCACCGACGGCGCACCTGTCGCCAGCCGGCAGTCGGCAGTCGGCACGGGAAACGCACACCGCCACTTCGCTCGCGCGCACGCCACCAACCAGTCGTCGTCTCCAAAAACAACAAACAAACATAGGGCAGGCAACAAATCGCCTCGCACGAACCGTCCACAAAACTATCAAAGCACAGCCTCTGGCTAACGGCCACGACGCAGCGGCACGCTGCTCCTTTCCCCGCCCCACTCCATTCACAAAGTCACGCGACACCTTTCCGCCACTACGCGCAGCCGCACCCGACGCCCGTGGCAACGACACAACTACTGCACTATCCACCGTACACACAGCCAGCCAGCCAGCCAGCCAGCCAAAACCACACCAACGACCCAAACACGCACGTGCAACGGCACGCCCCAAACCAGTCAACGTCGACAACCACACGCACGGCTGGAAACAGGCGTCCTTCCACGTTGCCATCAAGCTACACACAAGACACAAGGAACCAACAACAGCACGCCTGCCCGCCCGCCCCACTCTCACGCCGCAAAAAGCACACCGAAACCGCCAAACGCACATTCCCATCGCACTGACACCGACCGGCTCGCTACCACCACACCTCTCGGCAGCCGTTTCGCAGACATGACACGGCGCGACATGACATCACGACCAACTCTCCTTTCCCCGACGCCTTCGGCCGGAGCACAACGCCGCCAATTCGCCACACAGTCACACACACTCACAGTCGACAAGCGCCCGCCCTCCCTGCACGACGCCGCGCAGCAAACGCGCCCGCAAACACATACCCTCTCCTCTCTCTCGGCCGCCCGACGCGCCAACCGCCACACCGCCAGCCACTCGCAATTGTGCACTGCCGCCAGCCACACGTCCAACACGCCGCGCCGCCTCCGGCCACCCGCCAGGGGGCGCTCACGTCCGCGACAACAGCGCGGCCCGCCGGGCCAAACCGAACCGAGCCGCCCGCCGCTGCTCTGCACATCTTCCTGCGCGCATCAACAAAACGAGGCAAGCGAGCACACCCCGTCACAACGCCACATCACGCAAATGCCGTGCCGACCTCTTGTGTCTACCGCCTAAATTGCACTCACCAGCCGCCCCTTCTTCTTCCTATCTATCTATCTGTGCGTCTGTGTCGGTCCGCGCGTGACGCCTCTCAACATCCGCCGTCGCCGTCCCCGTTTCCGCCCCAATGCCATCGTCGCGCCGCCGCCTCCTCCTCCTCCGCCGCCCCTGTCCGGCCCGCACCACACCATACACCGCTGCTTGTCCCGGCCGTTGCCACCAAAGGCGCCTACCGCAAACGCGCCACGCCGCAGCCCCCGTGCGTGCATCTCCGTGCCGACGCTGCCTCTCTGCCCTCCCGCACGCACTCGACCGACCGACATGCACTGCGTCGACGGCCTCGACAACACAGTCTCTGGGCTCCGCACTGCGTGTTCCGGTACGCGCGCTCAAACACCTATGTACTCATTACCAGCGATGGCGAGGCACCACACAATCTCTGACCAGAGAGTTTCTTATCGTCGCTAGTCTGCGCCACACGACACTAGTGGCACGTAGCGGGTCGGCAGGAACAGTTGTCATCTCTATGTGGCGGGTCGGGAGAGGTCGTAGTCAGTCGACGACAGTATTAGCGAGTGGACGATTGTACTGAGCGGGCGGCGGCGTGCTCTTCTCGCGACTCTGGTCTCCGTTCGGGACGATGCATATTGTTATAAAAGGTAAGGTAATGAAGCTGCATTGCGCAAATCTAATAATGTATGTCAATTGTAACTATTTTCTTCACAACAAAATGCCCCAATAATACTTTGTTTCCAAAGTAACTTTTTTTTAAAGGTAAAACCATTCATTTCCATTTAAAGAATATTTCCTCCAACAATCAAAAAATTAAATGTGAGCCGGCATTCATTGCACGAAGCTGTGTACAGGTATCTACAGTTAAGAGCACATATAGATGCAGTTTGTTTCCTCTTTTGCCTTTTTTTTTCATTGACGTAACGATCTTTTGCTCTTTTTTTTTGTTTTTTATTCTGATTTGTACGTAGGCTGTTTGTTTACATTTTTTTTTATTGGTAATGCCACGTAGCGCTCTGTGTGAAAATCACTGCCTGTGCCGTGTGCAGTCAGTGGCCAGTTTGCATTGTTGTCATATGAACCTGCTATAGCTGGATGTGAACAGCGCGTACCGTTGCGCAGTTAGGGGTGAGCCGCCAGCACTGGTGCATGTGAGGAGAGATATGGCGGACTTTTCAAATTACATATATTATGACTTGTGATGATATTAAGGGTAAATACATTGTTTGTTGTTCTCTATTAAAATCTTTACTTTGCTAACTATCCCTATCAGTAGTTAGTGCCCTCCGTAGTTTGAATCTCTTATTTAGCTGGCAGTAGTGGTGCTCGCTGTATTGCCGTACTTCGAGTAATGACGATTTTTGTGAGGTAAGTGATTTCCGAAAGGTGTACTTTAATGTTACTCAGGGCCATTCTTTTGCAGGGATCTTTGATAGTCAGATTGCGTTGCGCTCAAAATATAGTGTGTCACTTTAAGCGCAGTTTTGTATACATTGTTGTTCAAAGGGGGACGTTTCAGAATACAGGGCCGAAGGTCAGCCAGCGCTGCCCTTACAACGTTTATCGGGTTTTCAATTATGTCTCTTGAGATGTTCATGGTTCATTATTTCCATTCATCATATTATCGCGCGTTTCCCATCAATCTTCGTTCGTTCATTTTCTAGGGACGTTAACAACATTCTGGCACATTTTTATCATCATTCACGCACTCACTTACTTACGACTATTTGTGCGGGGAGGTTACACTTGGGTCCATTTCCATTTACATTCAATGTTGATAGACCTTTTTTTTGTTGTTGTTTTGTTGCTGGCAGGTTACAAACGCCTCATTTTATGTTGGTTGCAGCGTTTTTCTCCTTCTTCTAGTGTTTTCCCCGCTCTCACCACCGCCCCCGCCCCTCCCGCATCCGTCGGTCTCACCACGTTCACTGACAGCCGCGTCTGCGGCTACACCACAACACAACAACGGCCCCCTCCCGGCAACCCATTCGTTTTCTCTTCTTTTGCACAAAAACAACGCCGCACGCGCCAGCCGAGCGCAGCGCAAGCCACCCACACCGCGCCCCTCCCCGTCTTTATAGCCCCCGCTTCTTGTTTTCTTCGTTTGCCCCCTCCCATCTCCCGAATGCCATGCCATGCCATGCCAGCAGCGTTACGCGTGCCCCTCCCCTGTCCACACACTACCGCGAAACGAACAGCCTTCCGGGCCACATGCAGGGCACGCCCACCGCCATTCCCGGACGCAATTCTCGAAACAACACACACACACACACACAAAATGAACGCACTATCCCCACTTCGCTTCTCTCTCTCTCTCTCTCTCTCTCTCGTCCCTTCCCTTTAACGAAAGACAAACAAACCCCAGTTAACACACTTTCTCGACACCTTCATGTAGGGAGGGAGGGAGGGAGGGAGGGAGGGTGCGTGCGTTGTCTCGACCGTGACGGCAACCATCGACGATCCATTTCCCCCACTGGTAAAACATGTTCACTAACACCTACAGACATCATTCCGTACACACACAATGGCTTTGCACACGAACATAGACGGCACGGGCACTGTCGTACATTCTTCCTCAGAACCATCTCAACGAACGTTACATACACATCCGGGAAAGCAAAGCAAAGCAACGCAACGCAACGCACACAATTCAGCCGTCAAAGGTAACGTTCACCACGGCAGACACTTGCCGCCGCGCCGTTACACGCATTTCAGTGCGGCTACAATACACCTCCGGACACGGGAACGTTCCGTTGCTCTACACCGCGTTTCTCCGTTTTGTTTGGTTTTTTTTTTCTTTTTTCTCTCTCTCTACTTTTTTTCTTCCCCTCTGTCCCTTTCCTCCACCATTCTCTCCTCACGTTCTGCCCAGACATTCGACCGATCACAGAGGTTCACCTTTCGGTAACCGTTCTCAGCGCGACGGTATGACGGGTGTTTCAAGACGTACCGTTGCGTGATGCCGGTGTACCGCGCCGATCGACAGTTTCCCAGAGGCGACGGATCGGACCACATCACCGACACACACAAACACGTGTGCGCACATTCGCCAAAGCGACCGTCGTCTTCTAGCGTCGCGCTTACTGTACTGTACTGTACTGCACTGGACTGGACACGCGTGCATGCATCTTCAATGACGACGTCGGTGTGCGTGCGTCGTACGCACAAGCAGACACAGTCAGTCAGACACGACTATCGAAATCAGAGTCGGAGGGAAGGTACATCATCGTGCGTGTCGCCCGTACAATGCAATACACATTGGTGTCTCAATGCGCGTTCATTAAACGTCACTCACACGCCTCCACGCTGCAGCATTTACAGACACATCTCACCCTCGCCATGTATGGCGTGCAAACCGACCCGAAAAAACGGCCGTCGTTACACACTGACATTCCCAACATCGCGTTTCGTTTCCATCCGTCACGTAACTAACCGGCACCTCCATCCAAAGGACACATCACCGATCGCACTTCCCCCACCTCGCAGACAGGTAACACCAACGAGTTGTGCGCACGTGCCTCCATTCCACGTCACACCGTGGCCGTACCCCGCAACACGCGACGCGCCCCCATCAATCAAATTCATCGCATCGGCCACCCCACCCCGTCGCGTCGCAACCAAAGCGGTAGCTATTGCCGCCGTCCACCCACTCACACACAAAACAACAACAACAACAATTCCGCCCTTCCCGCAAAGGCCATTTGGTGGCCCTGAAAAGGGCCGTTTTTGCCGCTCTCGCAACGGAGGAGCCTTCTCTCCTTCCATTCCAGAGCCACCTCCTTACTTGGAGCTCGTGTACTTGGTCACCGCCTTCGTGCCCTCGCTCACGGCGTGCTTGGCCAGCTCGCCAGGCAGCAACAGCCGCACAGCGGTCTGGATCTCGCGGGACGTGATGGTCGAGCGCTTGTTGTAGTGCGCCAGGCGGGACGCCTCGGCCGCGATGCGCTCGAAAATGTCGTTCACGAAGCTGTTCATGATGCTCATCGCCTTCGACGAGATGCCCGTGTCAGGGTGCACCTGCTTCAGCACCTTGTAGATGTAGATGGCATAGCTCTCCTTCCTCTTGCGCTTCTTCTTCTTGTCGCCCTTCGAAATGTTCTTCTGAGCCTTGCCAGCCTTCTTGGCGGCCTTCCCGCTAGTCTTGGGCGGCATCTCAAACAAGAACGTGAACGTACGGCAGCAACACCAGTAGCAAGCGCTCCGCTCTAGTCAGCGTCTCCCCACACAGTGGCACCCAGCGCGCCCCGCCGCCGCACCTTTACCAGCTCGCCCCGTTGCGGCCGCCGACCAATGGGCCGCGAGCGCAACCGGCCGCCGCACCCGAGAGCATAAAGGACCCCCACCCCTGGCGGCGCCGCCACTCCGCTGCTCGACTCGCTGCGGCTCGCACCGTCCTTCGTCTCGTCTCGTTTTCACACCACAGCCCATCGCCATGTCCGGACGCGGAAAGGGAGGCAAAGTCAAGGGCAAGTCAAAGTCCCGCTCCAGCAGGGCCGGGCTCCAGTTCCCGGTCGGCAGAATCCACCGCCTCCTGCGCAAGGGAAACTACGCCGAGCGCGTCGGCGCCGGGGCGCCCGTCTACCTCGCCGCCGTCATGGAGTACCTCGCGGCTGAGGTGCTCGAGCTGGCCGGAAACGCGGCCCGCGACAACAAGAAGACGCGCATCATCCCGCGCCACCTGCAGCTTGCCATCCGCAACGACGAGGAGCTCAACAAGCTCCTGTCGGGCGTCACCATCGCACAGGGTGGTGTCCTGCCCAACATCCAGGCCGTCCTGCTGCCAAAGAAGACCGAGAAGAAGGCCTAAACAGAGAGGCCAGGCAATCGGCACGCGGACCCGCCGCCCAGCAGCGCTGCGTGCTCCCCTGCACGCAACGCGCTTTGCCGGCCCGGCTCACAACAATCGGCCCTTTTCAGGGCCACCACACAAACCTACGTCCAAAGCAAAATTGCAGTCGTCCTCGCCGCACTTTACTTTAACTTCACTTCCACAGCCGCCGCCGGCAACAAGACCATACCAACTGCTACGATTGCAGGGGGGAGAAATTCTGCGAGGTACCTCGGTGTCACGCCTGACATCCAAGTGTCACATAGGGGAACTTGGCACAAACGCTCACGCCAGGATGCAGATCCTGTACCCTGTTCCCTCGACCCCGCAACAGGCGTAGCGATACTGGAATATGCGCGCCCTGTATGGGGCTGTGCAGCCAGATCGACGATGCATCGCCTACAGAAGGGTCCAAAGCAGAGCGCTCTACGACGGGCCTTACACGTCCCCGCGGCAGACCTGCATAGAACCACTCACAACACGATTCCGCGCCCTGGCACAAGCGTTCTACGCCACCGCGCGGAAGTCAGAAAATGACTGTTACGTCTTGACCCTTGGGCGATATGAACACCACAGGGACAGATGTGCAAGACCCGAGAGTCGCTGCTCCAGCAGTAGCACAGACAGAACACATAATCACTCTCAACAAACAGCAACGTCCGAAAACAAGCACAGTACCGAAGATAAGAACAACACACAGAAAAGAGGAGCAAATGTCCACAGGCGACAATAACCTCCACCAACTCCCCCTCTAACGGTAAGAGGACTAAAAGAGAGAAGAACAAGAAGAGCCGCCGCCATCTTGTCGTCCACAGCCCGTGTGGCCCAACACACACACACACACACACACACACACACCTTGTTTTGTTTCGTTTGCCTCAAGCACCTCCACGCACGCACAGTCGCCTTCCAAACGACAAGACAACGACAGCAATAATGACCACTGCGAGAGGAGCGTGTCGACACACCGCCCTCCACTCCCGCGCGCCCCAAACAAACGAAACAGCTGATCCGGCCGCCTATCGGCACGCCTTGCCTCGGCAACTCCAACGCCGCCGCAAACACACACAGCCAAACCGCGCAAATATTCACCGCCTCTCGCACAACAACAACAACAACAACAACAACACACAGCCCGGCATCTCCATCGATCGATAAACAAAGCAAACACAAAACGCCCTCTCTCGCACACACAGCCACAAGACCCGCTTCCTTTCCTTTCTCCCAGTCACGTCACGTCAGTCAAACGAAAACGAAATGAAGAATGAAAGAAAGAAGGCAGGCAGGCAGGCAGGCAGGCAACACACGCAGCAACAACACAGACTCTTTCGCACTTTTCAATTTCCGAACAGTGTGGTGGCCCTGAAAAGGGCCGTTTTCGTCTCTCCCACGGCCGCGGGAAGGCCAACGCGGCACAGCACACACGGCTGCGACGCGCCTAACCGCCGAAACCGTACAGGGTGCGCCCCTGCCTCTTCAGGGCGTACACCACGTCCATGGCCGTCACAGTCTTGCGCTTGGCGTGCTCAGTGTACGTCACCGCGTCGCGGATCACGTTCTCCAGGAACACCTTCAGCACTCCGCGGGTCTCCTCGTAGATCAGACCAGAGATGCGCTTCACGCCGCCCCTGCGAGCCAGGCGGCGGATCGCGGGCTTCGTGATGCCCTGGATGTTGTCGCGCAACACCTTGCGGTGCCGCTTGGCGCCACCCTTGCCGAGCCCCTTTCCTCCCTTGCCGCGGCCAGTCATCTCTTCTAAATCCTCAAAAAAGCTCAGGCAAGCAAAACGTCTGCTGCAGCGGCTGGCTCCTCACCCGGCGCTAGCGAGTCGGCTACGGTCTGCGCCCAGCGCACGCGCCAGCCCCCCTATATAGACTCTGGCCCGCCCTCCCCCCACCACGCGCAACCGAGGGCATATAAGCGCACCCACGGTGGCTGGCGCGCGCCCGTGTCGTCAAGGCAGCACCCCGACGCAGCACCTCGCTCGCCTCCACGCCGCTCCGCTACCGCTATGGCCCGCACAAAGCAAACGGCCCGCAAGTCCACCGGCGGAAAGGCGCCGCGCAAACAGCTCGCCACCAAGGCGGCGAGGAAGAGCGCGCCCGCCACCGGGCGGCGTCAAGAAGCCCCACCGCTACAGGCCGGGCACCGTCGCCCTGCGAGAAATCAGGCGCTACCAGAAGAGCACAGAGCTGCTCATCCGCAAGCTGCCATTCCAGCGCCTAGTGCGCGAGATCGCCCAGGACTTCAAGACCGACCTGCGCTTCCAGAGCTCCGCGGTCATGGCCCTGCAGGAGGCCAGCGAGGCCTACCTCGTCGGCCTCTTCGAAGACACCAACCTGTGCGCAATCCACGCCAAGCGCGTCACCATCATGCCCAAGGACATCCAGCTCGCGCGCCGCATCCGCGGCGAGCGCGCCTAAACACCGCGCCAGCCGCTGGGCACCGCCCACGCACGCAAACAAACAAAACGGCCCTTTTAAGGGCCACTAACATCACTCCGTCGCGAGCAAACTTTGTCGGTCGCCTCTCGCCCCACAACCAGAGAACCAAAGACAAAACACCGCTTCCACTTCCCGTCCGTCCGCCACAGCCGCTCTCCTCTGCCAGCTTGCTGGCGCGCGCAACAATCAATCAACATCATCCCTCCCCGGCGCGGCGCTCAAAGCGCACAACACCCATCGGCCGACGCCGTCAACCACACGGGTGGCTGGCCGGCCGCCGCTTCGTTTCGAAACAAACAACAAAACAAAAAACCCGCACCAACGGCCAGCCAGGCACGCAGGCTCGTCCAACGCCACCGACCCTTTCCACATCTCAACGTCCCCCGCCCCCCGTTGCAAGAACACACACACAACCAAGACAAGACACATCCGAGGAGAAGGCAGGCAAACAGACAGACAAACCAAAGTATTCAAACAACATGACACAAACCAACCGTCGGCCGGCCGCGACCAAAAACGGCGACAAGCAACCGCTACCGCCGCCCGCACCCGCCACCGACCCCCCGCAATCCAACCACCACGGCACGCAAACAGTATCCACACACGGGCATACAGAAACGCCAGACGGCACAACCACACCGCAACACGACAATCAAACCTTCCCGACGTGCTTTGATGGCCCTGAGAAGGGCCGTTTTGGGCCGCGCGTCTCTTGCGCGCCACTAGACGACGGGGACGGGGGGGGGGTGGGGACGACGGAGTCAACCGCCAACCCTTCCTTTCCTTTCCCATTCCTTTCTTCTTCTCCTCTACTTCTTCTTCTTGGGCGACGCCTTCGCCTTAGACGGCGTCGTCGCCTTCTTCGGGCGCGGCGCCTTCGGCTTCTTCGTCGGAACCTTGGCGGCCTTCTTCGCCTTCGACGGCGACTTGGCCTTGGCCGGCTTGGCAGCAGCCGCCTTCTTCGCACCGGCGGGAGCGGCCGACGCCGCAGACGCCCTTCTTGGCGGCGCCCGCCTTCCGACCAGTCGCCGCCTTCACGCCACCAGCCTTCTTTGCGCCGGCCGCACGGGCACCCTTCTTCTCCTTGCTGGCCGGAGCGGCGCGCTTCTTCTTGGCACCGCCAGCACGAGCCTTGCCGCCCTCAGCCGCCCCGCCGCCGGCGCCGGCAAGCTTGAAAGAGCCGGACGCGCCCTTCCCCTTCGTCTGCACCAGCTCGCCCGCCACCACGGCCGACTTGAGGTACTTCTTGATAAACGGCGCCAGCTTCTCCGCGTCCAGCTTGTAGTGCGCGGCAATGTACTTCTTGATCGCCTGCAGCGACGATCCGCCGCGCTCCTTCAGACTCTTGATGGCGGCCGTCACCATCTCAGAGGTGCGCGGGTGCGCAGGCTTGGCGCGCGGCTTCTTCGCAGACGACGCAGACTTTGCCTTCTTCGTAGTGCCGGGTGGCGGCGGGTGCCGCAGCAGTCTCGTTCGTAGCCGCCTGATCTGCCATTTCGACGACGCGCGTTAACACACAACACAGCGAGCAGCGAGAGCGAGAAGAGACACGCAGCGAGCGGAGCGCACAGCAGAGGAATAGCCGCCTCGCGCCACAGGCCCAGCCAGTGTCGCGGGCGGGCGCGGACGGCCGAGAGAGCGGCCGCCACTCTGCGCGCCGCCGCGCCGCGCCTCCCGCGCTTGCTACCGCCCAACGTCCGACAGCCTGTGCGGAGCAGCCCCACACCTGCGCCACAACCACCCGCGCCTTTCAAACCACCGAGGATGGGGCTACACACAGCCACACCACAGTCGCCAACCAGTCGCCACGGCAGCGCCGCAAACCACGGCCAAACTGCAGCCACCGCGCGCTACAGCCTGGGTCGGCCCGCCGAGAATCGCCGCCCACGCCCAAATGCCGCCCCCACAGCCCCAGCCGGCGACCGGCCACAATGGCCAAACCTTCGGCAAAGGCTCCCCACACCGTCGCCGCGGCAGCCCGGCCAGCGCGGCCGGCGCCACAGCCACACAAGAGGAGGCGTGCGGCGATGACGGCCGTGCAAACGCACCTCCGCCGCCCCATCGCCCTCCCACCGTTTCCCGATCGGCCCGCAGCCGTCGGGCCACGTCCTCCTCCTCTCGCCCGCCAACATTCACAGCCCTTTCGTTCGTTTCCCAACAATTTCAATTGTGCCCGCCGCAAAAAACGGGCGCCGCCTGCAAAGCAACATGCTCCGCCGGAGCGCCCCTCGCCGCTTACGAGCCAACCCCTCGCCCGAGGCAAACCGAAATCCGCAACTACAGACCAACCCAATCTGCCGTCAGCACACACGACAGCCAACATCACGCGTTACGAGTTAGACATTAGGTTCACACGTCTCGGTTAGGTTCGGTGGACGTGGGTTAGGTTAAGGGCACTTGGGTTAGGTTAAGCATTCAAAACACACGTCAGGCGTCAGAGGTTAGGTTACGTTACGTTACATTAAGGTTAGGTTAGGTTAGGTTAGGGGCACTTGGGGTTAGGTTAAGGGTCGGTGTTAGGTTAAGCGTCAAACTTAGGTTAAGCATTCAAACCACACGTCGGGCGTCCGAGGTTAGGTTAGGTTAGGTTAAGGCCACTTGGGTTAGGTTAAGCCTCAAACTTAGGTTAAGCATTCAAACACACGTCGGGCGTCAGGTGGCCGCAGCAGCCGCACCTACCTACCCACCCACCTCACGGCCGGACAGCTTGGCTTACTTGGCGCTGAGGCTGACCTCACCGCACCTCACCTCACGCTACGCAACGCTACACAGGTTCGGTTCGCTCAGCTTAGGCTTAGAGCTTAAGCCGCGAGGTCGGATTACGTTGGTTCACCTTCGGGCGCCACACTTTGGGTGTAAAGGTCGCGTCGGGTCGTCGGCACGCCGCAAAAAACAAAAACAAAAGCGAAGCCACAGACAACGCCGACAAACGGGCAGCACGACCACGACCAGATACCGAGACACACGGACCACCCACCGGCCAAAGGGCACCAAACAACAAAACAGAGCACCACGTGTCGACCAGAGCAACCCGCCGCTCACGCGACGTGGCTGGCACCGAAGGGGCCGCCGCAACTGCGCTTTCCGCGCCGGGCCGGATGCACGTGCGGCAACACCACCACCGCACACAGCCGCTGTTCAACATCAACCAACAACACGCCGCGGTCGCAGCCTCAACGCCAGCACACGTTTGCACCACCATTCACACGCACCGCACAAACAGCTGTCGCCGACAACACAAACACACCGCAACGACGCCGCCGCCTCTACTTGTGCCGGCCACCCACCCCACCGACGGCGCACCTGTCGCCAGCCGGCAGTCGGCAGTCGGCACGGGAAACGCACACCGCCACTTCGCTCGCGCGCACGCCACCAACCAGTCGTCGTCTCCAAAAACAACAAACAAACATAGGGCAGGCAACAAATCGCCTCGCACGAACCGTCCACAAAACTATCAAAGCACAGCCTCTGGCTAACGGCCACGACGCAGCGGCACGCTGCTCCTTTCCCCGCCCCACTCCATTCACAAAGTCACGCGACACCTTTCCGCCACTACGCGCAGCCGCACCCGACGCCCGTGGCAACGACACAACTACTGCACTATCCACCGTACACACAGCCAGCCAGCCAGCCAGCCAGCCAAAACCACACCAACGACCCAAACACGCACGTGCAACGGCACGCCCCAAACCAGTCAACGTCGACAACCACACGCACGGCTGGAAACAGCGTCCTTCCACGTTGCCATCAAGCTACACACAAGACACAAGGAACCAACAACAGCACGCCTGCCCGCCCGCCCCACTCTCACGCCGCAAAAAGCACACCGAAACCGCCAAACGCACATTCCATCGCACTGACACCGACCGGCTCGCTACCACCACACCTCTCGGCAGCCGTTTCGCAGACATGACACGGCGCGACATGACATCACGACCAACTCTCCTTTCCCCGACGCCTTCGGCCGGAGCACAACGCCGCCAATTCGCCACACAGTCACACACACTCACAGTCGACAAGCGCCCGCCCTCCCTGCACGACGCCGCGCAGCAAACGCGCCCGCAAACACATACCCTCTCCTCTCTCTCGGCCGCCCGACGCGCCAACCGCCACACCGCCAGCCACTCGCAATTGTGCACTGCCGCCAGCCACACGTCCAACACGCCGCGCCGCCTCCGGCCACCCGCCAGGGGGCGCTCACGTCCGCGACAACAGCGCGGCCCGCCGGGCCAAACCGAACCGAGCCGCCCGCCGCTGCTCTGCACATCTTCCTGCGCGCATCAACAAAACGAGGCAAGCGAGCACACCCCGTCACAACGCCACATCACGCAAATGCCGTGCCGACCTCTTGTGTCTACCGCCTAAATTGCACTCACCAGCCGCCCCTTCTTCTTCCTATCTATCTATCTGTGCGTCTGTGTCGGTCCGCGCGTGACGCCTCTCAACATCCGCCGTCGCCGTCC